>NW_018397745.1:332-573 GCF_002168275.2 Theobroma umbraticum | reverse complement strand
ATAAAATCATTTAGAACGAGTAAAAAGGCTATTAATGGAATGAGAGGCTATAAATGGACTTTTCTTATAAATTAATACTTTTTTCTTCACGATTGTCAAGGCAGACATTCAAGTATAGTCTGTTTTAATGGAAAATGTAAAAAAATTCAACTTAAAATCAACTATGACATTATAAAATCATTCAAAGCGTGTAATAAGGCTTTTCAAGGAATAGGTGACTATAAATGGACTTGTCTTGATA
>NW_018397745.1:220-322 GCF_002168275.2 Theobroma umbraticum | reverse complement strand
TTTCCTTCACATTTCTTGAGATAGACATTCAATTATAGTTTTTTTTAATCAAAAATATAAAAAAAATAAAGTTAAAATCAATTATTAGATTATAAAACCATT
>NW_018397745.1:100-210 GCF_002168275.2 Theobroma umbraticum | reverse complement strand
AATAAGGTTTTTGAAAGAATGGAAGGCTATAAATAGACTTTTCTTACAAATGAATGTTTTTTTCTTCACTTTTCTCAAAGCGGACATTCAAATATAGTTTGTTTTAATGA
>NW_018397745.1:0-90 GCF_002168275.2 Theobroma umbraticum | reverse complement strand
AAAATTCAACTTAAAATCAATTATTAGATCAGAAACCCATTTAAAATGAGTAATAAGGCTTTTGAAAGAATAGGAGGCTATAAATAGACT
>NW_018397744.1:17799-17941 GCF_002168275.2 Theobroma umbraticum | reverse complement strand
AAACCATTTAAAGCGAGTAATAAGCCTTGTGAAGGAATGGGTGACTATAAATGGTCTTTTTTTTGTCAATGAATGCCTTTTTCTTCATGTTTCTCGAGATTGACATTCAAATATAGTCTGTTTTAACCAAAAATGTAAAAAA
>NW_018397744.1:17713-17789 GCF_002168275.2 Theobroma umbraticum | reverse complement strand
AAATCAATTATGAGATTATAAAACCATTAAAGCGAGTAATAAGGCCTTTAAAGGAATGGGTGACTATAAATAGACT
>NW_018397744.1:17610-17703 GCF_002168275.2 Theobroma umbraticum | reverse complement strand
ATGAATGTCTTTTTCTTCACGTTTCTTGAGGTAGACAATAAATTATTGTCTGTTTTAACAAAAAATGTAAATATAATCAACTTAAAATCAATT
>NW_018397744.1:17117-17600 GCF_002168275.2 Theobroma umbraticum | reverse complement strand
AAAACCATTTAAAGCGAGTGATAAGGCTTTTGAACGAATGGGTGACTATAAATAGACTTTTCTTGCCAATGAATCTCTTTTTCTTCACGTTTCTCGAGTTAGATATTCAATTATAGTTAGTTTTAACTAAAAATGTAAAAAATTTAACTTAAAACAAATTATGAGATTATAAAACCATTTAAAGTGAGTAATAAGGTTTTTGAAAGAATGGGCGACTACAAATGGACTTTTCTTGCCAATGAATGCTTTTTCTTTATATTTCTCAAGGTAAACATTGAATGATAATCTGTTTTAACGAAAAATGTAAAAAAAATTGAACATAAAATTAATTTTTGAGATTATAAAACCATTTAAAGCAAGAAATAAGGCTTTTGAAGAACTAAGTGACTATAAATACATTTTTCTTTTTACCAATGAATGATTTTTTCCTCACGTTTCCTAAGGTAGACATTCAATTATAGTCTGTTTTAACCAAAATGTAAA
>NW_018397744.1:16918-17087 GCF_002168275.2 Theobroma umbraticum | reverse complement strand
TTAAAGCGAGTAATAAGCCTTTTGAAGGAATAGGTGACTATAAACGGACTTTCTTATAAGTGAATGCCTTTTGTATCATGTTTCTTAACGTAAACATTCAATTATAACCTATTTTACATAAATATAAAGAAATTGAACATAAAATCAATTTTGGGACTATAAAACCATT
>NW_018397744.1:16803-16908 GCF_002168275.2 Theobroma umbraticum | reverse complement strand
AATAAGGCTTTTGAAGAAATGGGTGACTATAAATGAACTTTTTTTGTCAAGGAATACCTTTTTCTTCATGTTTCTTGAGGTAGACATTCAATTATAGTCTGTTTT
>NW_018397744.1:16637-16779 GCF_002168275.2 Theobroma umbraticum | reverse complement strand
CTTAAAATCAATTATGAGATTATAAAACTATTTAAAACGTGTAATAAGGCTTTCAAACGAATGAGTGATTATAAATAGACTTTTTTTACCAATGAATATCTTTTTCTTTATGTTTCTTGAGGTAGACATTCAATTATAGTCT
>NW_018397744.1:16395-16525 GCF_002168275.2 Theobroma umbraticum | reverse complement strand
AGCGAGTAATAAGGCTTTTAAAGAAATGTGTGACTATAAATGAACTTTTCTTGCCAATGAATACCTTTTTCTTCACGTATCCCAAGGCATACTTTCAATTAAAATCTGTTCTAATCAAAAATGCAAAAAA
>NW_018397744.1:16220-16385 GCF_002168275.2 Theobroma umbraticum | reverse complement strand
AAATCAATTAAGAGATTATAAAACCATTTAAAGTGAGTAATAAGGCTTGCAAAGGAATGGATGACTATAAATGGACTTTTTTTTGCCAATGAATATCTTTTTCTTTATGTTTTTCATGGTTGACATTCAATTATAGTCTGTTTTAACTAAAATGTAAAAAAGTTC
>NW_018397744.1:15997-16210 GCF_002168275.2 Theobroma umbraticum | reverse complement strand
CAATTATGAGATTATAAAACTATTTAAAGCAAGTAATAAGCCTGTTGAAGGAATAAGTGACTATAAATGGACTTTTCTTATCAGTGAATGCCTTTCGCTTCACGTTTCTCAAGGTAAACATTCAATTATGATCTGTTTAGGAAAAATATAAAGAAATTGAACTTAAAATCAATTTTTAGATTATAAAACCATTTAAAGCGAATAATAAGGCTT
>NW_018397744.1:15659-15934 GCF_002168275.2 Theobroma umbraticum | reverse complement strand
TTCTTCATGTTTCTTGAGGTAGACATTCAATTATAGTCTGTTTTAAACAAAAAAGCAAAAAAATTCAACTTAAAATCAATTATAAGATTATAAAACCATGGAAAACGTGTAATAAGGCTTTCGAAAGAATGGGTGACTATAAATGGACATTTTTTACCAATGAATAACTTTTTTTTAATGCTTCACGAGATAGACATTCAATTATAGTCTATTTTAATTAAAAATATAAAAAAAATTAACTTAAAATTGATTATGAGATTATAAAACTATTTAAA
>NW_018397744.1:15331-15649 GCF_002168275.2 Theobroma umbraticum | reverse complement strand
AGGCTTTTGAAGGAATGGGTCACTATAAATGAACTTTTATTTCCAATGAATACCTTTTTTACGTTTTTCGAGGTAGACATTCAATTATTATCTTTTTTAGCAAAAATATAAAAATAATCAACTTAAAATCAATTATGAGGCTGTAAAACCATTTAAAGCGAGGAATAAGGCGCTTAAAAGAATAGGTGACTATAAATGAACTTTTTTTGCCAATGAATACCTTTTTCTTCACATTTCCCAAGGTAGACATTCAATTATACTCTGTTCTAACTAAAAATGTAAAACAATTTAACCTAAAATCAATTATGAGATTATAAA
>NW_018397744.1:15121-15231 GCF_002168275.2 Theobroma umbraticum | reverse complement strand
TAGGTTGAACTTTTTTACATTTTAGTTAAAACAGACTATAATTGAATGTCAACCTTGAAAAACATAAAGAAAAAGACATTTATTGAAAAAAAAAGTCCATTTATAGTCAC
>NW_018397744.1:14974-15111 GCF_002168275.2 Theobroma umbraticum | reverse complement strand
ACAAGCCTTATTACTCACTTTAAATGATTTTATAATCTTATAATTAATTTTAGGTTGAATTGTTTTACATTTTTGGTTAGAACAGAGTACAATTGAATGTCTACCTTGGGAAACGTGAAGAAAAAGGTATTCATTGG
>NW_018397744.1:14748-14964 GCF_002168275.2 Theobroma umbraticum | reverse complement strand
TCATTTATAGTCACCTATTCCTTTAAAAGCCTTATTACTCGCTTTAAACGGTTTTACAGCCTCATAATTAATTTTAAGTTGATTATTTTTACAATTTTTGCTAAAAAAGATAATAATTGAATGTCTACCTCAAAAAATGTAAAGAAAAAGGCATTCATTGGGAAGAAAAGTTCATTTATAGTTACCTATTCCTTCAAAAGCCTTATTACTCGCTTT
>NW_018397744.1:14445-14716 GCF_002168275.2 Theobroma umbraticum | reverse complement strand
GTTAAATTTTTTTATATTTTTAATTAAAACAGACTATAATTGAATGTCTATCTCGAAAAGCTTAAAAAAAAGATATTCATTGGTAAAAAATGTCAATTTATAGTCACCCATTCTTTCGAAAGCCTTATTACACGTTTTCAATGGTTTTATAATCTTATAATTGATTTTAAGTTGATTTTTTTACATTTTTGTTTAAAACAGACTATAATTGAATGTCTACTTTAAGAAACATGAAGAAAAAGGTATTCATTGACAAAAAAAGACCATTTAT
>NW_018397744.1:13927-14435 GCF_002168275.2 Theobroma umbraticum | reverse complement strand
TTCTTCAAAAGCCTTATTATTCGCTTTAAATGGTTTTATAATTTCAAAATTAATTTTAAGTTCAATTTCTTTATATTTTTCCTAAAACAGATTATAATTGAATGTTTACCTTGAAAAACGTGAAGTAAAAGGCATTCACTGATAAGAAAAGTCCATTTATAGTCACTTATTCCTTCAACAAGCTTATTACTCGCTTTAAATAATTTTATAATCTCATAATTGATTTTAGGTTGAACTTTTGTACATTTTAGTTAAAATAGACTATAATTGTATGTGAACCATGAAAAATATAAAGAAAAAGACATTCATTTGCAAAAAAAAGTCCATTTATAGTCACCTATTTCTTTGAAAGCCTTATTACTCGCTTTAAATGGTTTTATAAACTCATAATTGATTTCAGATTGAATTTTTTTATATTTTTGGTTAGAACAGATTATAATTGAAAGAATGCCTTGAGAAACGTGAAGAAAAAGGTATTCATTGGCAAGAAAAGTTCATTTATAGTCAC
>NW_018397744.1:13767-13850 GCF_002168275.2 Theobroma umbraticum | reverse complement strand
TTATAATCTCATAATTGATTTTAAGTTAAATGTTTTTACATTTTTAGTTAAAACTAACTATAATTGAATGTCTACCTCAAGAA
>NW_018397744.1:13686-13757 GCF_002168275.2 Theobroma umbraticum | reverse complement strand
AAAAGTATTCATTGGCAAGAAAAGTTCTTTTATAGTCACCCATTCCTTTAAAAGCCTTATTGCTCGCTTTA
>NW_018397744.1:13369-13676 GCF_002168275.2 Theobroma umbraticum | reverse complement strand
TAATCTTATAATTGATTTTAAGTTGAATATTTTTACATTTTTATTTAAAATAGACTATAATTGAGTGTCTACCTCAAAAAACATGAAGAAAAAGGTATTCATTGACAAAAAAAGACTATTTATAGTCACCAATTTCTTCAAAAGCCTTATTATTTGCTTTAAATGGTTTTATAATTTCAAATTTGATTTTAAGTTCAATTTCTTTATACTTTTCCTAAAACAGATTATAATTGAATGTTTACCTTGAAAAACATGAAGCAAAAGGCATTCACTGATAAGAAAAGTCCATTTATAGTCACTTATTCCT
>NW_018397744.1:13180-13269 GCF_002168275.2 Theobroma umbraticum | reverse complement strand
AGTGAGTAATAAGGCTTGTGAAGGAATGGGTGACTATAAATGGACTTTTTTTTTTCAATAAATGTCTTTTTCTTTATGTTTTTCAAGGT
>NW_018397744.1:12932-13044 GCF_002168275.2 Theobroma umbraticum | reverse complement strand
TGAATGCCTTTTGCATCACGTTTTTTAAGGTAAACATTCAATTATAACCTATTTTATGAAAAATATAAAGAAATTGAACATAAAATTAATTTTGAGACTATAAAACCATTTA
>NW_018397744.1:12375-12578 GCF_002168275.2 Theobroma umbraticum | reverse complement strand
TAGTCTGTTTTAATTAAAAATATAAAAAAATTTAACTTAAACTCGATTATGAGAATATAAAACCATTTGAAGCGAGTAATAAGACTTTTGAAGGAATGGGCAACTATAAATGAACTTTTCTTGCCAAGAATACCTTTTTCTTCACCTTTCCCAAGGTAGACATTCAATTATAATCTGTTCTAACTAAAAATGTAAAAAATTCA
>NW_018397744.1:12195-12365 GCF_002168275.2 Theobroma umbraticum | reverse complement strand
AGTTATGAGATTATAAAACCATTTAAAGCAAGTAATACGGCTTGTGAAGGAATGGGTGACTATAAATGGACTTTTTTTTGTCAATGAATGTCTTTTTCTTTATGTTTCTCAAGGTTGACATTCAATTATAGTTTGTTTTAACCAAAAATGTAAAAAAATTCAACTTACAA
>NW_018397744.1:11817-12042 GCF_002168275.2 Theobroma umbraticum | reverse complement strand
AAGGAATGGGTGACTATAAATGGATTTTTCTTCCCAATGAATGCCTTTTTCTTCATGTTTCTCGAGGTAAACATTCAATTATTATCTTTTTTAATAAAAAATATAAAAATAATCTACTTAAAATCAATTATGAGGTTGTAAAACTATTTAAAGCAAGTAATAAGACTTTTAAAAGAATGGGTGACTATAAATAAACTTTTCTTGCCAATGAATACCTTTTTCTTC
>NW_018397744.1:10965-11487 GCF_002168275.2 Theobroma umbraticum | reverse complement strand
GTGAATGCCTTTTGCATCACGTTTCTTAAGGTAAACATTCAATTATAACCTATTTTATGATAAATATAAAGAAATTGAACATAAAATCAATTTTAGGACTATAAAACCATTTAAAGCGAGTAATAAGGCCTTTGAAGAAATGGGTGACTATAAATGATCTTTTTTTGTCAATGAATACCTTTTCTTCATGTTTCTTGAGGTAGACATTCAATTATAGCCTGTTTTAACCAAATATGCAAAAAAATTCAACTTAAAATCAACTATGAGATTATAAAACTATTTAAAACCTGTAATAAGGCTTTCGAAAGAATGGGTGAGTATAAATGGACTTTTTTTACCAATGAATATCACTTTTTTTACATTTCTCAAGATAGACATTCAATTATAGTTTTTTTAATTAAAAATATAAAAAAATTTAAGTTAAACTCGATTATGATATCATAAACCATTTGAAGCGAGTAATAGGGATTTTGAAGGAATGGGCGACTATAAATGAACTTTTCTTGCCAAGAATACCTTTTT
>NW_018397744.1:10018-10944 GCF_002168275.2 Theobroma umbraticum | reverse complement strand
CATTCAATTATAATCTGTTATAACTAAAAATGTAAAAAATTCAACCTAAAATCAGTTATGAGGTTATAAAACCATTTAAAGCGAGTAATACGGCTTGTGAAGGAATGGGTGACTATAAATGGAATTTTTTTTATCAATGAATGTCTTTTTCTTTATGTTTCTCAAGGTTGACATTCAATTATAGTATAATTTAACCAAAAATGTAAAAAAATTTAACTTAAAATCAATTATGAGATTGTAAAATCATTTAAAACGAGTAATAAGGCTTTTGAAGGAATGGGTGACTATAAATGGACTTTTCTTCCCAATGAATGCCTTTTTCTTCATGTTTCTCGAGGTAGACATTCAATTATTATCGTTTCTAATAAAAAATATAAAAATAATCAACTTAAAATTAATTATGAGGTTATAAAACCATTTAAAGCGAGTAATAAGACTTTTAAGAGAATGGGTGACTATAAATGAACTTTTCTTGTCAATGAATACCTTTTTCTTCATGTTTCCCAAGGCAGACATTCAATTATAATCTGTTCTAATCAAAAATGTAAAAAAATTCAACCTAAAATCAATTATAAGATTATAAAACCATTTAAAGCAAGTAATAAGGCTTGTGAAGGAATGGGTGACTATAAATGGACTTTTTTTTTGCCAATGAATGTCTTTTTCTTTATGTTTTTCATGGTTGACATTCAATTATAGTTTGTTTTAACCAACATGTAAAAAAGTTCAACCTAAAATCAATTATGAGATTATAAAACTATTTAAAACGAGTAATAAGCCTTTTGAAGGAATAAGTGACTATAAATGGACTTTCTTATAAGTAAATGCCTTTTGCATCACGTTTCTTTAGGTAAACATTCAATTATAACCTATTTTACAAAAAATATAAAGAAATTGAACATAAAATTAATTTTGAGACTATAAAA
>NW_018397744.1:9559-9661 GCF_002168275.2 Theobroma umbraticum | reverse complement strand
TTTTAATTAAAAATATAAAAAAATTTAACTTAAACTCGATTATGAGATTAAAAACTATTTGAAGCGAGTAATAAGGCTTTTGAAGGAATGGGCGACTATAAA
>NW_018397744.1:9389-9549 GCF_002168275.2 Theobroma umbraticum | reverse complement strand
TTGCCAAGAATACCTTTTTCTTCACGTTTCCCAAGGTAGACATTTAATTATAATATGTTCTAACTAAAAATGTAAAAAATTCAACCTAAAAACAGTTACGAGATTATAAAACCATTTAAAGCAAGTAATACAGCTTGTGAAGGAATGGGTGACTATAAAT
>NW_018397744.1:9297-9379 GCF_002168275.2 Theobroma umbraticum | reverse complement strand
TTGTCAATGAATATCTTTTTCTTTATGTTTCTCAAGGTTGACATTCAATTATACTCTGTTTTAACCAAAAATGTAAAAAAAA
>NW_018397744.1:8926-9287 GCF_002168275.2 Theobroma umbraticum | reverse complement strand
ATCAATTATGAGATTATAAAATCATTTAAAACGAGTAATAAGACCTTTGAAGGAATCGGTGACTATAAATGGACTTTTCTTCCCAATGAATGCCTTTTTTTCACATTTCTCGAGGTAAACATTCAATTATTATCTTTTTTAATAAAAAATATAAAGATAATCAACTTAAAATCAATTATGAGGTTGTAAAATCATTTAAAGCGAGTAATAAGACTTTTAAAAAAATGGGTGACTATAAATAAACTTTTCTTGCCAATGAATACTTTTTTTTTCACGTTTCCCAAGGCAGACATTCAATTATAATCTGTTCTAATCAAAATGTAAAAAAATTCAACCTAAAATCAATTATGAGATTATAAAA
>NW_018397744.1:8727-8916 GCF_002168275.2 Theobroma umbraticum | reverse complement strand
CGAGTAATAAGGCTTGTAAAGGAATGGGTGACTATAAATGGACTTTTTTTTTTGCCAATGAATGTCTTTTTCTTTATGTTTTTCAAGGTTGACATTTTAATTACTGTTTGTTTTAACCAAAATGTAAAAAAGTTCAACCTAAAATCAGTTATGAGATTATAAAACTATTTAAAGCGAGTAATAACCCTT
>NW_018397744.1:8534-8717 GCF_002168275.2 Theobroma umbraticum | reverse complement strand
AAGTGACTATAAATGGACTTTTCTTATCAGTGAATGCCTTTTGCTTCACGTTTCTCAAGCTAAACATTCAATTATAATCTGTTTTAGAAAAAATAAAAAGAAATTGAACTTAAAATACATTTTGGGATTATAAAACCATTTAAAGCGAATAATAAGACTTTTGAAGAAATGGGTGACTATAAA
>NW_018397744.1:8405-8524 GCF_002168275.2 Theobroma umbraticum | reverse complement strand
TTGTCAATGAATACCTTTTTCTTCATATTTTTTGAGTTAGACATTCAATTATAGTCTGTTTTAAACAAAAATACAAAAAAAATCAACTTAAAATCAATTATAAGATTTTAAAACCATTT
>NW_018397744.1:7957-8147 GCF_002168275.2 Theobroma umbraticum | reverse complement strand
ATCAATTATGAGATTATAAAACTATTTAAAACGTGTAATAAGGCTTTCTAAGGAATGGGTGACTATAAATGGACTTTTTTTACCAAAGAATATCTCTTTTTTTACGAAAGAATATCTCTTTTTTTATGTTTCTCAAGATAGATATTTAATTATAGTCTGTTTTAATTAAAAATATAAAAAAATTTAACTT
>NW_018397744.1:7559-7947 GCF_002168275.2 Theobroma umbraticum | reverse complement strand
ATGAGATTATAAAACCATTTGAAGCGAGTAATAAGGCTTTTGAAGGAATGAGCGACTATAAATGAACTTTTCTTGCCAAGAATACCTTTTTCGTCACGTTTCCCAAGGTAGACATTTAATTATAATTTGTTCTAACTAAAAATGTAAAAAATTCAATCTAAAATCAGTTATGAGATTATAAAACCATTTAAAGCGAGTAATACGGCTTGTGAAGGAATATGTGACTATAAATGGACTTTTTTTTTATCAATGAATGTCTTTTTCTTTATGTTTCTCAAGGTTGAAATTCAATTATAGTCTGTTTTATCCAAAAATGTAAAAACATTAAACTTAAAATCAATTATGACATTATAAAATCATTTAAAACGAGTAATAAGGCCTTTGAAGG
>NW_018397744.1:7269-7549 GCF_002168275.2 Theobroma umbraticum | reverse complement strand
TATAAATGGACTTTTCTTCCCAATGAATGCCTTTTTCTTTACGTTTCTCAAGGTAGACATTCAATTATTATCTTTTTTAATAAAAATTATAAAAATAATCAACTTAAAATCAATTATGAGTTTGTAAAACCATTTAAAGCGAGTAATAAGACTTTTAAAAGAATGGGTGACTATAAATAAACTTTTCATGCCAATGAATACCTTTTTCTTCACGTTTCCCAAGACAGACATTCAATTTTAATCTGTTCTAATCAAAAATGTAAAAAAATTCAACCTAAAA
>NW_018397744.1:7092-7259 GCF_002168275.2 Theobroma umbraticum | reverse complement strand
GATTATAAAATCATTTAAAACGAGTAATAAGGCTTGTGAAGGAATGGGTGACTATAAACGAACTTTTTTTTGGCAAAGGAGTGTCTTTTTCTCTATGTTTTTTAAGGTTGACATTCAATTAGAGTCTGTTTTAACCAAAATGTAAAAAAGTTCAACCTAAAATCAAT
>NW_018397744.1:6633-6879 GCF_002168275.2 Theobroma umbraticum | reverse complement strand
GGAATAAGTGACTATAAATGGACTTTTCTTATCAGTGAATGCCTTTTGCTTCACATTTCTCAAGGTAAACATTCAATTATAATCTGTTTTAGAAAAAATATAAAGAAATTGAACTTAAAATCCATTTTAGGATTATAAAACCATATAAAGCGAATAATAAGGCTTTTGAAGAAATGGGTGACTATAAATGATCTTTTTTTATCAATGAATACCTTTTTCTTTGTGTTTCTTGAGGTAGACATTCAA
>NW_018397744.1:6305-6623 GCF_002168275.2 Theobroma umbraticum | reverse complement strand
TTTAACCAAAAATATAAAAAAATACAACTTAAAATCAATTATGAGATTATTAAAGCATTTAAAGCAAGTAATAAGGCTTTTAAAGGAATGGGTGACAATAAATGGACTTGTTTTTCCAATGAATGCCTTTCTCTTAATATTTTTCAAGGTAGACATTCAATTATAATCTGTTTTAACTACTAATGGAAAAAAAATTGAACCTAAAATCAATTTTAAGATTATAAAACAATTTGAAGCGAGTAATAAGGCTTTTAAAGGAATAGGAGACTATGAATGGACTTTTCCTACCCATGAATGTTTTTTTCTTCACGTTTCTTG
>NW_018397744.1:6097-6295 GCF_002168275.2 Theobroma umbraticum | reverse complement strand
TCAATTATAGTCTGTTTTAATTAAAAATATAAAAAATTCAATTGAAAATTAATTATGAGATTATAAAACCATTTAAAGCGAGTAATAAGGCTTTTTTAGGCATGGGTAACTATAAACGGACTTTTCTTTGCCAATGAATGCATTTTGCTTCATGTTTCTTGAAGTAGGCACTCATTTATAGTCTGTTTTAACTAAAAA
>NW_018397744.1:5906-6087 GCF_002168275.2 Theobroma umbraticum | reverse complement strand
TCAACCTAAAATCAATTATGAGCTTACAAAATCATTTAAAGCGAGTAATAAGACTTTTGAAAGATTGACTGACTATAAATGCACTTTTCTTGCCCATGAATGCTTTTTTCTTTGTGTTTCTTTGGTAGACATTCAACTATAGACTATTTTAACTAACAATATAAAAAATTCAACTTAAAAT
>NW_018397744.1:5774-5896 GCF_002168275.2 Theobroma umbraticum | reverse complement strand
ATTATAAAACTATTTAAAGTGACTAATTAGGCTTTTGAAGAAATGGGTGACAATAAATGAGCTTTTTTTCCAATAAATACTTTTTTTTCACATTTTTCGAGGTAGACATTCAATTATAATCT
>NW_018397744.1:5184-5429 GCF_002168275.2 Theobroma umbraticum | reverse complement strand
ATAGTCTGTTTTAATCAAAAATATAAAAAACTTCAACTTAAAATCAATTATGAGCTTACAAAATTATTTAAAGCGACTAATAAGACTTTTAAAGGAATCAATGACTATAAATGGACTTTTTCTTCTCGTTCTCTAAGACATGCATTCAATTATCATCTGTTTGAACTAAAAATGTAAAAAATTCAACTTAAAATCAATTATGAGATTTAAAAACTATTTAAAGCGAGTAATAAGGATTTTGAAAG
>NW_018397744.1:5084-5174 GCF_002168275.2 Theobroma umbraticum | reverse complement strand
TATAAATGGACTTTTCTTGCTAATGAATGTCTTTTTATTCATGTTTCTCGAGGTAGACATTCAACTATAGTTTGTTTTAACCAAAAATGT
>NW_018397744.1:4707-5074 GCF_002168275.2 Theobroma umbraticum | reverse complement strand
AACTTAAAATCAATAATGAGATTATAAAACTATTTAAAGCGAGTAATAACCCTTTTGAAAGAATGGATGACTATAAATGGACTTTTCTTCCCAATGAATGTCGTTTTCTTCATGTTTCTCAAGGTAGACATTTAATTATAGTCTGTTATAACCAAAAATATAACAAAATTCAAATTAAAATTAATTATGAGATTATAAAACTGTTTACAATGAGTAATAAGGCTTCGGAAAGAATGAGTAAGTATTAATGGACATTTCTTACCAATGAATGCCTTTTTCTTTATATTTTCTGAGGTAGATAATCAACTATAGTCTGTTTAATAAAAAATATAAAAAAATTTAACTTAAAATCAATAATGAGATTATA
>NW_018397744.1:4296-4642 GCF_002168275.2 Theobroma umbraticum | reverse complement strand
CTTTTCTTGCCAATGAATACCTTTTTCTTCATGTTTCTCAAGCTAGACATTCAATTATTGTCTATTTTAACCAAAAATGTAAAAATATTTAAATTAATATTAATTATGATATTATAAAACCTTTTAAAGCAAGTAAAAATGCTTTTCAAAGAATGAGTGACTATAAATGTAATTTTCTTGCCAATGAATGTTTTTTTCTTCACGTTTCTCAAGGTAAACAATCAATTATAGTTTGTTTTAACCAAAACTTTAAAAAATTCAACTTAAAATCAATTACGAGTTTATAAAATCATTTAAAGCAAGTAATAAGGCTTTCGAAAGAATGGGTGACTATAAATGGACTTTT
>NW_018397744.1:3950-4124 GCF_002168275.2 Theobroma umbraticum | reverse complement strand
AAGCGAGTAATAAGGCTTTTGAAAAAATGAGTGACTATAAATGGACTTTTCTTGCCCATAAATGCTTTTTTCTTCACATTTCTCAAGGTAGACATTCGATTATAGTCTGTTTTAATGAAAAATATAAAATATTCAACTTAAAATCAATTATGAGATTACAAAACCATTTAAAGC
>NW_018397744.1:3631-3940 GCF_002168275.2 Theobroma umbraticum | reverse complement strand
GCTTTTACAAGAATGAGTGACTATAAATGGACATTTCTTATCCATGAATGTTTTTTTCTTTACGTTTCTCGAGGTAGACATTCAATTATTTTTTGTTTTAACGAGCAATATAAAAAATTTAACTTAAAATCGATTCTAACATTACAAAACCATTTAAAGCGAGTAATAAGGCTTTTGAAATAATGGGTGACGATAAATGGATTTTTCTTGACAATGGATGTGTTTTTCTTCATATTTCTCAAGGAAGATATTTAATTATAGTCTGTTATAACAAAAAATATAAAAAAATTCAGCTTAAAATCAATTATG
>NW_018397744.1:3434-3621 GCF_002168275.2 Theobroma umbraticum | reverse complement strand
ATCATTTAAAGCGCGTAATAAGGCTTTTGAAAGAATGAGTGACTATAAATGGACTTTTCTTGCCCGTGAATAATTTTTTTCTTAACGTTTCTCGAGGTAGACTTTTAATTATAGTCTGTCTAACTAAAAATGTAAAAAAATTCGACTTAAAATGAATTATGAAATTATAAAACCATTTAAAGCGGGT
>NW_018397744.1:3103-3424 GCF_002168275.2 Theobroma umbraticum | reverse complement strand
TTGAAAGAATGGGTGACTATAAATGGACTTTTTTTTTAATAAATGGTATTTTTACACGTTTCCCAAGGTAGATATTGAATTATAGTCTAATTTAACCAAAAATGTAAAAAAATTCAACTTATAATCAATTATGAGATAACAAAATAATTTAAAGCGAGTAATAAGGCTTTTGAAGAAATGAGTGTCAATAAATGAACTTTTGTTTCTAATGAATGCCGTTTTCTTAACGTTTCTCAACATAGACATTCAATTATAATCTATTTTAGCCAAACAAGTTAAAAAAAATTGAACTTAAAGTCAATTTTGAGAATATAAAACCAT
>NW_018397744.1:2716-3093 GCF_002168275.2 Theobroma umbraticum | reverse complement strand
TAATAAGGCTTTTGAAGGAATGAGTGATAAGAAA
Organism: Theobroma umbraticum; assembly: GCF_002168275.2. Classification (NCBI taxonomy): domain Eukaryota; kingdom Viridiplantae; phylum Streptophyta; class Magnoliopsida; order Malvales; family Malvaceae; genus Theobroma; species Theobroma umbraticum. Next base: position 3,059 of record NW_018397744.1, on the reverse strand, counting down.
TGGACTTTTCTTACTAATGAATGCATTTTTCTTCATGTTTCTCACTGTAGAAATTCAGTTATAATATGTTTTAATCAAAAAGTAAAAAAAATTGAACTGAAAATCAATTTTGAGATTATGAAACTATTTAAATCGAGTAATAAGGTTTTTGAAGGAAAGGGAGACTACAAATGAACTTTTCTTGCCAATGAATGCTTCTTTCTTCATGTTTCTTAAGGTAAACATTTAATTATAAACTGTTTTGACAATAAATGTAAAACAAGTCAACTTAAAATCAATTATGACATTATAAAACCTTTTAAAGTGAGTAATAAGGACTTTGAAGGAATGGGTGACTATAAAT
>NW_018397744.1:2495-2706 GCF_002168275.2 Theobroma umbraticum | reverse complement strand
TGCCAATGAATAACTTTTTCTTCATGTTTCTCAATGTAGACATTCAACTATAATATGTTTTAACCAAAAAATACAAGAAAATTCAACTTAAAATCAATTATGAGATTATGAAACTATTTAAAGTGAGTAATGAGGCTTTTAAAAGAATGGGTGAGTATAAATAGACTTTTCTTACCAATGAATGTCTTTTTCTTCTAGTTTCTTGAGGTAG
>NW_018397744.1:2290-2485 GCF_002168275.2 Theobroma umbraticum | reverse complement strand
ATAGTCTGTTTTAACTAAAAATATAAAAAAATACAACTTAAAATCAAATATGATATTATAAAACTATTTACAGCGAGTAATAAGGCTTTTGAAAGAATGAGTGAGTGTAAATGGACATTTCTTGTCAATGAATGCCTTTTTCTTCACATTTTCCAAGGTAAGCATTCAATTATAGTTTGTTTTAACCAAAAATGT
>NW_018397744.1:1930-2207 GCF_002168275.2 Theobroma umbraticum | reverse complement strand
ATGGGTGACTATAAATGGACTTTTCTTACCAATGAATTCCTTTTTCTTCACGTTTCTTGAGGTAGACATTCAACTATAGTCTCTATTAATAAAAAATATAAAAAAATTCAGCTTAAAATTAATTATGAGATTATGAAACCATTTAAAGCGACTAATAAGGCTTTTGAAAGAATGGATAACTATAAATAGACCTTTCTTTGCTAATGAATGCATTTTTCTTCATGTTTCTCAAGGTCAGCACTCAATTATAGTCTGTTTTAATCAAAAATATAAAAAA
>NW_018397744.1:1748-1920 GCF_002168275.2 Theobroma umbraticum | reverse complement strand
AAATCAATTATGAGCTTACAAAACCATTTAAAGCGACTAATAAGGCTTTTGAAGGAATCGGTGATCATAAATAGACTTTTCCTGCCAATGAATGTCATTTTCTTCTTGTTTCTCAAGGTAGACATTCAATTATAATATGTTTTAACCAAACTGTAAAAAAATTCAATTTAAA
>NW_018397744.1:1468-1738 GCF_002168275.2 Theobroma umbraticum | reverse complement strand
AGATTATAAAACCATTTAAAGTGAATAATAAGGCTTTTTAAAGAATAAGAGACTATAAATGGACTTTTCTTTCGAATATATATTTTTTTCAACATGTTTCCCAAGGCAACTATTCAATTATAGTCTGTTTTAATGAAAATATAAAAAATTGAACTTAAAATCAATTATGAGATTATAAAGCTATTTAAAACGAATAATAAAGATTTTCAAGGAATGAGTGACTATAAATAAACTTTTCTTACCAATGAATGCCTTTTTCTTCTTGTTTCT
>NW_018397744.1:1087-1458 GCF_002168275.2 Theobroma umbraticum | reverse complement strand
ATTCAATTATAATCTGTTTTAACCAAAAATGCAAAAAAATTTAACTTAAAATCAATAATGAGATTATAAAACTACTTAAAGCGAGTAATAGGCTTTTGAAAGAATGGGAAACTATAAATGAACTTTTCTTGCTAATGAATGCCTTTTCATTAGGTTTCTCAAGGTTGATATTAAACAATAGTCTGTTTAACCAAAAATACAAAAAAAAATTCAACTCAAAATCAGTTTTGAGATTATAAAACCATTTAAAGCGAATAATAAGGCATTTGAAAAAATGGGACTATAAATGAACTTTTCTTGCCAATGAATGTCTTTTTCTTCAGGTGTTTTGATGTACACAGTCAATTATAGTCTATTTTAATAAAAAATAT
>NW_018397744.1:926-1077 GCF_002168275.2 Theobroma umbraticum | reverse complement strand
AACTTAAAATCAATTATGAGATTATAAAATCATTTACAGCAAATAATAAGATTTTTGAAAGAATGAGTGAGTATAAATGCACATTTCTTGCCAATGAATACATTTTTCTTCACGTTTTCAGAGGCAGGCATTCAATTATAGTCTGTTTTAA
>NW_018397744.1:722-916 GCF_002168275.2 Theobroma umbraticum | reverse complement strand
AAAAAATTCAACTTAAAATAAATTATGAGATTAAAAAAGCATTTGAAGTGATTAATAAGGATTTTGAAGGAATTGGTAACTATAAATGGACTTTTTTCGCTAATGAATACCTTTTTCTACACGTTTCTTGAGGTAAACTTTCAATTATAGTCTGTTTAACCAAAAATGTAAATATATTCAACTTGAAATCAATA
>NW_018397744.1:256-628 GCF_002168275.2 Theobroma umbraticum | reverse complement strand
GGTAGACATTTAATTATAGTCTGTTTTAACCAAAAAAGTAAAAAAATTCAAATTAATATTAATTATGAGATTATAAAACTATTTAAAACGAGTAAGAAGGCTTTTGAAAGAATAAGTGACTATAAATGCACTTTTCCTGCCAATAAATTTTTTTTCTTCATATTTTTCAAGGTAGACATTCAATTATAGTCTATTTTAACCAAAAATGTAAAAAATTCTACTTAAAATCAATTATGAGTTTATAAAACTATTTAAAACGAGTAAGAAGGCTTTTGAAAGAATGAGCGACTATAAATGAATTTTTCTTGCCAATGAATGTGTTTTTCTTCATGTTTCTTGAGGAAGACATTCAATTATAGTCTGTTTTAACCA
>NW_018397744.1:92-246 GCF_002168275.2 Theobroma umbraticum | reverse complement strand
AAATTTTAACTTAAAATCAATTATGAGAGTATAAAATCATTTAAAGCACGTAATAAAGCTTTTGAAAGAATGAGTGACTATAAATGGACTTTTCTTGGCCATGAATGCTTTTTTCTTCATGTTTCTCGAGGTAGACATTCGATTATAGTCTGTT
>NW_018397744.1:0-82 GCF_002168275.2 Theobroma umbraticum | reverse complement strand
ATATAAAATATTCAACTTAAAATGAATGATGAGATTATAAAACCATTTAAAGTGGGTAATAAGGCTTTTGAAAGAATGGGTG
>NW_018397743.1:4179-4314 GCF_002168275.2 Theobroma umbraticum | reverse complement strand
TCCATTTATAGTTGCTCATACCTACGAAAGGCTTATTAGTCACTTTAAATGATTGTATAACCTCATAATTGAATTTAATTGAAATTTTTTAATAATTTTTATTAAAACATATTATAATTGAATGTCTACCTTGAG
>NW_018397743.1:3766-3902 GCF_002168275.2 Theobroma umbraticum | reverse complement strand
TCCATTGGTAAGAAAAGTCCATTTATAGTCATCCATGTCTTCGAAAGCCTTATTATTCGTTTTAAATAGTTCTTTGATCTCGTAATTTGTTTTTAGTTGAACTTTTTTACATTTTTTATTAAAATAGATTATAATT
>NW_018397743.1:3194-3378 GCF_002168275.2 Theobroma umbraticum | reverse complement strand
TTATTACTCGCTTTAAATGATTTTATAACCTCATAATTGATTTTAATTCGAATTTTTTTTCTATTTTTATTAAAACAGATTAAAATTGAGTGTCTACCTCGAGAAACATGAAGAAAAAAATATCCATTGACAAGAAAAGTCTATTTACAGTCATCTATGCCTTCGAAAGGCTTATTACTCGCTT
>NW_018397743.1:2921-3033 GCF_002168275.2 Theobroma umbraticum | reverse complement strand
TGATTTTATAACCTCATAATTAATTTTAAGTTGAATTTTTTTACATTTTTTACTAAAACAGGTTATGATTGAATGTCTGCATTGAGAAACATGAAGAAAAATATATCCATTG
>NW_018397743.1:2153-2285 GCF_002168275.2 Theobroma umbraticum | reverse complement strand
GGCAAGAAAAGTCCATTTATAGTCACCCATGCCTTCGAAAGCCTTATTACTCACATTAAATGATTTTATAACCTCATAATTGATTTTAAGTTAAATGTTTTACATTTTTTACTAAAACAGATCATAATTGAA
>NW_018397743.1:2046-2127 GCF_002168275.2 Theobroma umbraticum | reverse complement strand
TAGTCGCCCATGCCTTCGGAAGGCTTATTACTCGCTTTAAATTATTTTATAACCTAATAATTGATTTTAATTTAAATTTTT
>NW_018397743.1:1930-2036 GCF_002168275.2 Theobroma umbraticum | reverse complement strand
ATTAAAACAGATTATAATTGAGTGTCGACCTTTAGAAACTTGAAGAAATAGATATCCATTGACAAGAAAAGTCCATTTATGTTAACCCAAGCCTTGGAAAGCCTTA
>NW_018397743.1:1726-1920 GCF_002168275.2 Theobroma umbraticum | reverse complement strand
TAAATGATTTTATAACCTCATAATTACTTTTAATTTGAATTTCTTTATATTTTTATTAAAACAGATTATAATTGAGTGTTTACCTCGAAAAATGTGAAGAAAAAGATATCCATTGACAAGAAAAGTCCATTTATAGTCGCACATGCCTTCGAAAGCGTTATTACTCGCTTTAAATGATTTTATAACCTCATAAT
>NW_018397743.1:1579-1716 GCF_002168275.2 Theobroma umbraticum | reverse complement strand
TTGAATTTTTTTATATTTTTTATGAAAACATATTATAATTGATTATCTGCCTTGAGAAACGTGAGGAAAAAGATATCCATTAGGAAGAAAAGTCCATTTATAGTCACCCTTACCTTCGAAAGCCTTATTACTCGCTT
>NW_018397743.1:1183-1300 GCF_002168275.2 Theobroma umbraticum | reverse complement strand
AAATTATAATTGAATGACTACCTCGAGAAACATGAAGAAAAAGATATTTATTGGTAAGAAAAATCCTTTTATAGTCACCCATGCCTTCGAAAGGCTTATTACTCGCTGTGAATGATT
>NW_018397743.1:858-982 GCF_002168275.2 Theobroma umbraticum | reverse complement strand
TTTTAATTTAAATTTTATAATATTTTTTATTAAAACAGATTATAATTGAATGCCCATCTCAAAAAACACAAAGAAAAACATATCCATTGGCAAGAAAAGTCCATTTATAGTCACCCATACCTTT
>NW_018397743.1:411-542 GCF_002168275.2 Theobroma umbraticum | reverse complement strand
TTTTTTATATTTTTATTAAAATAGATTATAATTGAATTCTTAACTTGAGAAACGTGAAGAAAAAGATATCCATGGATAAAAAAAGTCCATTTATAGTCACCCATACCTTCAAAAACCTTATTACTAACTTT
>NW_018397743.1:123-246 GCF_002168275.2 Theobroma umbraticum | reverse complement strand
ATAATTGAATGTTTACCTCAAGAAACGTGAAGAAAAAGATATCCTTTGGCAAGACAAGTCTATTTATACTCACTCATACTTTCGACAGCCTTATTACTCGCATTAAATGATTTTATAACCTCA
>NW_018397743.1:0-113 GCF_002168275.2 Theobroma umbraticum | reverse complement strand
TAAGTTGATTTTTTCTACATTTTTTACTAAAACTGATTATAATTAAATGTCTACATTGTGAAACATGAAGAAAAAGATATCCATTGGCAAGAAAAGTCTATTTATAGTCGCCC
>NW_018397742.1:12862-13019 GCF_002168275.2 Theobroma umbraticum | reverse complement strand
TTAAATTTTTTTAAATTTTTGATTAAAGCAGACTATAATAGATAGTCAGTCTCAAGAAATGTGAAGAAAAAGATATTCATTGGTCAGAAAAGTCTATTTGTATTCACCCATTCCTTCCAAAGCCTTATTACTCACTTTAAATGGTTTTATAATCTCA
>NW_018397742.1:12548-12669 GCF_002168275.2 Theobroma umbraticum | reverse complement strand
GAATCTCTACCTCGATAAACATGAAGAAAAAGCCATTCATTGACTAGAAAAATCTATTTATAGTCACCTATGCCTTTGAAAGCCTTATCACTAGCTTTAAATGGTTTTATAATCTCGTAAT
>NW_018397742.1:12115-12279 GCF_002168275.2 Theobroma umbraticum | reverse complement strand
ACAGGCTATAATTGAATGTCTGTCTCAAAAAATGTGAAGAAAATGCCATTCATTGGCAAAAAAAGTCTATTTATAGTCACTGATTCCTTCAAAAGTCATATTACTATCTTTAAATGATTTTATAATTGCATAATTGATTTTAAGTTCAATATTTTTACATTTTC
>NW_018397742.1:11728-11945 GCF_002168275.2 Theobroma umbraticum | reverse complement strand
TTAGTTAAAACAAAATATAATTGATTGTTTACCTTGGGAAACATGAAAAAAGCCTTTAATTGGCAAGATAAGTCTATTTATAGCTACCCATTCCATCAAAAGCCTTATTACTAACTTTAAATGGTTTTCTAATCTCATAATTGATTTTAGGTTAAATTTTTTCACATTTTTGGTTAAAACAGATTATAATTGAATGTCTGCCTCAAGAAACATGAAG
>NW_018397742.1:11413-11566 GCF_002168275.2 Theobroma umbraticum | reverse complement strand
CTTATTACTCGCTTTAAATGGTTTTATAATCTTGTAATTGATTTTAAGTTGAAATTTTTTACATTTTAGTTGAAACAGACTATAATAGAATGTCAATCTCTAGAAATGTGAAGAAAAAGGTATTTATTGACAAGAAAAGTCTATTTGTAGTCA
>NW_018397742.1:11098-11279 GCF_002168275.2 Theobroma umbraticum | reverse complement strand
TAATTCATTTTAAGTTGAATTGTTTCACATTTTTAGTTAAAACAGATTACAAATGAATGTCTGCTTCGGGAAACGTGAAGAAAAAGCTATTCATTGACTAGAAAAGTCCATTTATAGTCACTCATATCTTTGAAAGCCTTATTACTCTTTTTAAATGGTTTTATAGTCTCGTAATTATTTT
>NW_018397742.1:9133-10998 GCF_002168275.2 Theobroma umbraticum | reverse complement strand
TTTTATAATCTAGTAATTGATTTTAAGTTGAATTTTTTTATATTTTTAGTTAAAGTAGATTATAATTGAATGTCTGCCTCAAGAAATATGAAGAAAAACCATTCATTGATTAGAAAAGCCTATTTATAGTCACCCATACCTTCAAAAGCCTTATTACTTACCTTAAAAGGTTTTATAATCTCATAATTGATTTTAAATTGAACTTTTTTACATTTTTAGTTAAAACAAATTATAATTAAATGTCTATCTCAAGAAACATGAAAAAAAGCCATTCATTGATAAGAAAAGTCCATTTATAGTCACCCATTTCTTTAAAAGCCATAGTACTCACTTTAAATGGCTTTATAATCTCATAATTAATTTTAGGTTGAATGTTTTCACATTTTTGGTTAAAACATATTATAATTGAATGGTTGTCACGTGAAACATGAAGAAATAGCCATTCATTGACTAGAAAAGTCCATTTATAGTCACTCATTCCTTCAAAATTCTTATTACTCGCTTTAAATGGTTTTGTAATCTCATAATTCACTTTGAGTTGAATTTTTTTACATTTTTGATAAAAACAGACTATAACAGATAGTCAGTCTCAAGAAATGTGAAGAAAAAGGCATTCATTAGTGAGAAAAGTCCATTTGTATTCACCTATTCTTTCCAAAGCCTTATGACTCACTTTAAATAGTTTTATAATCTCATAATTCATTTTTAGTTGAATTTTTTTTTTACATTTTTGGTTAAAGCATATTATTATTAATTGTCTGCCTCAAGAAACATGAAGAAAAAGCCTGTCATTAACTAAAAAAGCCCATTTATAGTCACCTATGCCTTCGAAAGCCTTATTACTCGCTTTAAATAGTTTTATAATCTAGTAATTGATTTTAAGTTGAATGTTTTTACATTTTCAGTTAAAACAGACTATAATTGAATCTCTGCATCAAGAAACATGAAGAAAAAGCTATTCATTGACAAAAAAAATCCATTTAGAGTCACCTATGCCTTCGAAAGTCTTATTACTCACTTTAAATGGTTTTATAATCTTGTAATTGTTTTGAAGTTAATTGTTTTTACATTTTTGGTTAAAATAAATTATAAATGATTGTCTACCTCAGGAAACATGAAGAAAAACCTCTTCACTGATAAGAAGAGTCTATTTATAGCCACCCATTCCTTTAAAAGCATTATTACTCACTTTAAATGATTTTCTAATCTCATAATTGAGTTTAAATTGATTTTTTTTACATTTTTTATTAAAACAGGCTATAATTGAATGTCTGTCCTAAAAAACGTGAAGAAAATACCATTCATTGATAAGCAAAGTCTATTTATAGTCACCGATTCCTTCAACAGCCTTATTACTATCTTTAAATGGTTTTATAATCGGATAATTAATTTTAAGTTCAATATTTTTACCTTTTGGGTTAGAACAAACTATAATTGAATATCTATCTCAAGAAATGTGAAGAAAAAGCTATTCATTGACCAAAAATGTCCATTTATAGTCACCCATGCCTTTGAAAGCTTTATTACTCGCTTTAAATGGTTTTATAATCTCGTAATTGATTTTCAGTTGAATTTTTCTACATTTTTTGTTAAAATAAAATATAATTGATTGTTTACCTCTGGAAACGTGAAAAAAAAACCCTTCATTGGCAAGATAAGTCTATTTATAGCCACCTATTCTATCAAAAGCCTTATTACTCACTGCAAATGGTATTCTAATCTCATTATTGATTTTAGGTTGAATTTTTTCATATTTTTGGTTAAAACAGATTATAATTGAATGTTTGCCTCAAAAAACGTGAAGAAAAGCTATTCATTGACTAGAAAAGTCTATTTATAGTCACCCATACCTTCGAAAGCCTTAT
>NW_018397742.1:8915-9033 GCF_002168275.2 Theobroma umbraticum | reverse complement strand
GTGACTATAAATGGACTTTTCTTACCAATGAATGGCATTTTCTTCATATTTTTCAAGACAACAGTCAACTATAGCCTGTTGTAACCAAAAATGTAAAAAAAATTCAACTTAAAATTAA
>NW_018397742.1:8585-8905 GCF_002168275.2 Theobroma umbraticum | reverse complement strand
AAAAAACTATTTAAAGTGAGTAACAAAGTTTTTGAAGGAATGAGTGACTCTAAATAGACTTTTCTTGTCAATGAAGGGCTTTTTCTTCACGTTTCTCGAGACAGACAATCATTTATAATTTGTTTTAACCAAAAATGTAAAAAAATTTAACTTGAAAATAATTACGAGACTATAAAACCATTTAAAAAGAGTAATAAGGTTTTCAAAGGTATGAGTGACTATAAATAGACTTTTCTAGTCAATGAATGGCTTTTTCTTCACGTTTCCCGAAGCAGACATTCATTTGTAATCTATTTTAACTAAAAATGTGAAACAATTCA
>NW_018397742.1:8377-8575 GCF_002168275.2 Theobroma umbraticum | reverse complement strand
AATTATGAGATGATAAAATCATTTAAAGCGAGTAATAAGGCTTTGGAAGAAATGCGTGACTACAAATGGACTTTTCTCATCAATAAATACCTTTTTCTTCACATTTTTAGATATTGACATTCTATTATAGTCTGTTTTAACTCAAATGTTAAAAAATTCAATTTAAAATAAATTATGAGATTATAAAACCATTTAAAG
>NW_018397742.1:7942-8125 GCF_002168275.2 Theobroma umbraticum | reverse complement strand
CAATTATGAGATTAGAAAACCATTTAAAGTGAGTAATAAGGCTTTTGATGGAATAGGTAGCTATAAATAGACTTATCTTGCCAATGAAGGGCTTTTTTCATGTTTTCCAAGGCAAACAATCAATTATATTTTGTTTTAACTAAAAATGTAAAAAAATTCAACTTAAAATCAATTACGAGATTA
>NW_018397742.1:7527-7776 GCF_002168275.2 Theobroma umbraticum | reverse complement strand
CAATGAATGGCTTTTTCTTCACGTTTCTTGAGGTAGATATTCAATTATAACTTGTTCTAACCGAAAATGTAAAAATATTGAACTTAAAATCAATTATGCAATTATAAAACCATTTAAAGATAGTAATATGACTTTTGAAGGAATTAGTGACTATAAATAGACTTTTTTTGCCAATGAATGGCATTTTCTTCACGTTTTTTGAGACAAACATTCAATTATAGCCTGTTTTAACTAAAAATATAAAAAAAT
>NW_018397742.1:7240-7466 GCF_002168275.2 Theobroma umbraticum | reverse complement strand
AGACTTTTCCTATCAATGAAGGGCTTTTTCTTCATGTTTCTAAAGACAAACAATCATTTATGATTTGTTTTAACCAAAAATGTAAAAAAATCTAACTTAAAAACAATTACAAGATTATAAAACCATTTAAAGCTAGTAATAAGGCTTTCGAAGGCATAGGTGACCATAAATGGATTTTTCTAGTCAATGAATGGCTTTTTCTTCATGTTTATCGAGGTAGAGATTC
>NW_018397742.1:7080-7225 GCF_002168275.2 Theobroma umbraticum | reverse complement strand
AATTACAAGATTATAAAATCGTTTGAAGCGAGTAATAAGGCTTTCGAAGGCATAGGTAACTATAAATGGGCTTTTTTAATTAATGAATGGCTTTTATTTATGTTTCCCAAGGTAGATAATCAATTGTAATATGTTTTAACTAAAA
>NW_018397742.1:6828-7070 GCF_002168275.2 Theobroma umbraticum | reverse complement strand
AATTCAACTAAAAATGAACTATGAGATTATAAAACCATTTAAAGTGACTAATAAGGCTTTGGAAGGAATGGGTGAATACAAATAGACTTTTCTCATCAATGAATACCTTTTTCTTCACATTTCTTGAGACTTACTATCTATTATAGTCAACTTTAATAAAAAATGTAAAAAAATTTAACTCAAAATGAATGATGAGATTACAAAACCATTTAAAGCGAGTAATAAGGCTTTTGAAGGAATGA
>NW_018397742.1:6713-6818 GCF_002168275.2 Theobroma umbraticum | reverse complement strand
ATAGACTTTTCTAGTCAATAAATGGATATTTCTTCATGTTTCACACGGCAAACATTCAATTATAATCTATTTTAACCAAATATGTGAAAACATTCAATCTAAAAT
>NW_018397742.1:6496-6703 GCF_002168275.2 Theobroma umbraticum | reverse complement strand
ATTATAAAGCTATTTAAAGTGAGTAGTACAGCTTTTAAAGAAATGGGTGACTATATATGGACTTTTCTTGCCAATGAATGCCTTTTTTTCACGTTTCTTGAGATAGACATTTAATTATAGTATGTTTTAACAAAAAATTTTAAAAAATTCAACCTGAAATCAATTATGAGATTATAAAACCATTTAAAGCGTGTAATAAGGCTTTCA
>NW_018397742.1:6355-6486 GCF_002168275.2 Theobroma umbraticum | reverse complement strand
TGACTATAAATGGGCTTTTCTAGTCAATGAATGGCTTTTTTTTCACGTTTCTAGAGATAAATATTCAATTATAATCGATTTTTAGTTAAAATCAACTTAAAATCAATTACTAGATTATAAAACCATTTAAA
>NW_018397742.1:5876-5992 GCF_002168275.2 Theobroma umbraticum | reverse complement strand
AAATGGACTTTTCTAGTCAATGAATGACTTTTTCTTCATATTTCTTGAGGCAGATATTCAATTGTAATCTTTTTAAACCAAAAATATAAAAAAAATTCAACTTAAAATCAATTATG
>NW_018397742.1:5370-5650 GCF_002168275.2 Theobroma umbraticum | reverse complement strand
TTGCCAATGAATGTCTTTTTCTTCATGTTTTTTGAGGCAGACATTCAATTATAGTTATTTTAACAAAAAATGTAAAAAAGTTCAACTTAAAGTCAATTATGAGATTACAAAACCATTTAAAGCAAGTAATAAGGCTTTTAAAAGAATGAGTGGCTATAAATAGACTATTCTTACTAATGAATTACGTTTTCTTCAAGTTTCTCAAGGCAGACAATCAATTCTAATATGTTTTAATAAAAAATATAAAAATATTCAACTTAAAATCAATTATAAGATTATA
>NW_018397742.1:4985-5211 GCF_002168275.2 Theobroma umbraticum | reverse complement strand
AATTACGAGATTATAAAATCATTTAAAGCGTGTAATAAGGCTTTCGAAGGCATAGGTGACTGTAAATAGGCTTTTCTAGTCAATGAATGGCTTTTTCTTCTCATTTCCTAAGGCAAACATTCAATTATAATCTATTTTAACTAAAAATGTAAAAAAAATTCAACTTAACATCAATTACGAGATTATAAAATCATTTAAAGCGAGTAAAAAGGCTTTAGAAGGAATG
>NW_018397742.1:4696-4834 GCF_002168275.2 Theobroma umbraticum | reverse complement strand
TTAAAGCGTGGAATAAGGGTTTCAAAGGCATGGGTGACTATAAATGGGCTTTTCCAGTCAATGAATGGCTTTTCTTCATGTTTCTTGAGGTAAACATTCAATTATAATATATTTTAACCAAAAACGTAAAAACATTTA
>NW_018397742.1:4557-4686 GCF_002168275.2 Theobroma umbraticum | reverse complement strand
AATTACGAGATTATAAAACGATTTAAAGCGAGTAATAAGGCTTTGAAAGAAATGGATGACTATAAATGGACTTTTCTAGTCAATGAATGACTTTTTCTTTATGTTTTCTAAGGCAAACATTCAATTATA
>NW_018397742.1:4226-4547 GCF_002168275.2 Theobroma umbraticum | reverse complement strand
ACAAAAAATGTAAAAAACTTTAACTTAAAATCAATTACAAGATTATAAAACTATTTAAAGCAAGTAATAAGGCTTTAGAAAGAATGGGTGACTATAAATGGATTTTTCTTCATGTTTCACTAGACAAACATTCAATTATAATATGTTTTAACCAAAAATGTGAAAAAATTTAATCTAAAATCAATTACGAGATTATAAAACCATTTAAAGCGTATAATAAAGCTTTCGAAGGCATGGGTGACTATAACTGAGCTTTTCTAGTCAATGAATAGTTTTTTCTTTACATTTCTTGAGTTACACATTTAATTATAATCTATTTTA
>NW_018397742.1:4134-4216 GCF_002168275.2 Theobroma umbraticum | reverse complement strand
TAAAAAAATTCAACTTAAAATCAAGTACAAGATTATAAAACCATTTAAAGTGAGTAATAAGGCTTTTGAAGGAATGAGTAAC
>NW_018397742.1:3786-4034 GCF_002168275.2 Theobroma umbraticum | reverse complement strand
TTTTTCACGTTTCTTGAGATAGACATTTAATTATAATATGTTTTAACAAAAAATCTCAAAAAATTCAACCTGAAATCAAATATGAGATTATAAAACCATTTAAAGCGTGTAATAAGGCTTTCAAAGGTGTGGGTGACTATAAATGGGCTTTTCTAGTCAATAAAAGGCTTTTTTTCACGTTTCTCGAGATAAATATTCAATTATAATATATTTTTAGTTAAAATCAACTTAAAATCAATTACTAGATT
>NW_018397742.1:3648-3776 GCF_002168275.2 Theobroma umbraticum | reverse complement strand
TTAAAGCGAGTAATAAGGCTTTCGAAGGTATGGGTGACTACAAATAGACTTTTCTTACCAATGAATAGCTTTTTTTCATGTTTCTTAAGGTAGACAATCAATTATAATTTTTTTTATTAAAAAATATA
>NW_018397742.1:3441-3638 GCF_002168275.2 Theobroma umbraticum | reverse complement strand
AAAGCGAGTAATAAGGCTTTCGAAGGTATGGGTGACTATAAATGGACTTTTTTAGTCAATGAATGATTTTTTCTTCATATTTCTTAAGGCAGACATTCAAATGTAATCCTTTTTAACCAAAAATATAAAAAAAATTCAACTTAAAATCAATTATGACAATATAAAACCATTTAAAGCGAGTAATAAGGTTTACGAAA
>NW_018397742.1:2864-2987 GCF_002168275.2 Theobroma umbraticum | reverse complement strand
ATATGTTTTAATCAAAATGTAAAAATATTCAACTTAAAATCAATTATAAAATTAAAAAACCATCTAAAACGAGTAATAAGGCTTTGGAAGGAATGAGTTATTATAAATGTACTTTTCTAGTCA
>NW_018397742.1:2211-2386 GCF_002168275.2 Theobroma umbraticum | reverse complement strand
TTAAAGCGTGGAATAAGGGTTTCAAAGGCATGGGTGACTATAAATGGGCTTTTCTAGTTAATGAATGGCTGTTCTTCACGTTTCTTGAGGTAAACATTCAATTATAATATATTTTAACCAGAAACGTAAAAAAATTCAACTTAAAATCAATTACGAGATTATAAAACCATTGAAA
>NW_018397742.1:1831-2000 GCF_002168275.2 Theobroma umbraticum | reverse complement strand
CCATTTAAAGCGTGTAATAAAGCTTTCGAAGGCATGAGTAACTATAAATGGGCTCTTTTAGTCAATGAATGGCTTTTTCTTTACGTTTTCCAAGGAAAACATTCAATTATAATCTATTTTAACTAAAAATGTAAAAAACTTCAACTTAAAATCAATTACAAGATTATAA
>NW_018397742.1:1702-1821 GCF_002168275.2 Theobroma umbraticum | reverse complement strand
AGCGAGTAATAAGGCTTTAGAAGAAATGGGTGACTATAAATGGATTTTTCTTCATGTTTCACTAGGCAAACATTCAATTATAATATGTTTTAACCAAAAATGTGAAAAAATTTAACCTA
>NW_018397742.1:1558-1692 GCF_002168275.2 Theobroma umbraticum | reverse complement strand
CGAGATTATAAAACCATTTAAAGCATATAATAAGGCTTTCAAAGGCATGGGTGACTATAAATGGGCTTTTCTAGTCAATGAATAGTTTTTTCTTTACATTTCCTGAGGTAAACATTTAATTATAATCTATTTTA
>NW_018397742.1:1301-1458 GCF_002168275.2 Theobroma umbraticum | reverse complement strand
ACCTAAAATTAATTACGAGATTATAAAATCATTTAAAGCGTGTAATAAGGCTTTTGAAGGCATAGGTGACTATAAATAGGCTTTTTTAGTCAATGAATGGCTTTTTCTTCTTATTTCCTAAGGCAAACATTCAATTATAATCTATTTTAACTAAAAT
>NW_018397742.1:899-1139 GCF_002168275.2 Theobroma umbraticum | reverse complement strand
AAATGTGAAAAAATTCAACCTAAAATCAATTACAAGATTATAAAACTATTTAAAACGTGGAATAAGGGTTTCAAAGGCATGGGTGACTATAAATGGGCTTTTCTAGTCAATGAATGGTTGTTCTTCACGTTTCTTGAGGTAAACATTCAATTATAATATATTTTAACCAAAAACGTAAAAAAATTTAACTTAAAATCAATTACGAGATTATAAAACCATTGAAAGCGAGTAATAAGGCTT
>NW_018397742.1:575-679 GCF_002168275.2 Theobroma umbraticum | reverse complement strand
CCATTTAAAGCGTGTAATAAAGCTTTCGAAGGCATGAGTAACTATAAATGGGCTTTTTTAGTCAATGAATGGCTTTTTCTTTATGTTTTCCAAGGCAAACATTC
>NW_018397742.1:395-501 GCF_002168275.2 Theobroma umbraticum | reverse complement strand
AAGCGAGTAATAAGGCTTTAGAAGAAATGAGTGACTATAAATGGATTTTTCTTCATGTTTCACTAGGAAAACATTCAATTATAATATGTTTTAACCAAAAATGTGA
>NW_018397742.1:225-385 GCF_002168275.2 Theobroma umbraticum | reverse complement strand
CCTAAAATCAATTACGAGATTATAAAACCATTTAAAGCGTATAATAAGGCTTTCGAAGGCAAGGGTGACTATAAATGGGCTTTTCTAGTCAATGAATAGTTTTTTATTACATTTCCTGAGGTAAACATTTAATTATAATCTATTTTAACCAAAAACATAA
>NW_018397742.1:0-157 GCF_002168275.2 Theobroma umbraticum | reverse complement strand
CTTTTGAAGGAATGAGTAACTATAAATGGACTTTTCTTACCTTTGAATGGCTTTCTCTTCATGTTTTTTTAGGTAGATATTTAATTATAGCCTGTTTTAACTAAAAATGTAAAAAAATTTAACTCAAAATCAATTATGAGATTACAAAACCATTTAA
>NW_018397741.1:1580-1700 GCF_002168275.2 Theobroma umbraticum | reverse complement strand
AAAGCTTTTGAAGGCATGGGTGACTATAAATGGACTTTTCTTGCAAACGGATATCTTTTTCTTCATGTTTCTCAATGCAAACATTCAATTATAATATGTTTTAATAAAAAATATAAAAAA
>NW_018397741.1:1366-1570 GCF_002168275.2 Theobroma umbraticum | reverse complement strand
AAATCAATTATGAGGTTATAAAATTATTTAAAGTGAGTAATAAGGCCTTTGAAAGCATCGGTCACTATAAATGGACCTTTCTTGCTAATGGATATCTTTTTCTTCCCGTTTCTTGAGGTAAACATACAATTATAATCTGTTTGTATAATGAATGAAAAAAGTTCAACTTAAAACTAATTATGAGATTAAAAAACTATTTAAAGC
>NW_018397741.1:1226-1356 GCF_002168275.2 Theobroma umbraticum | reverse complement strand
GCTTTCGAAGGTATGGGTGACTAGAAATGGACTTTTCTTACCAATGGATATATTTTTCTTCACGTTTCTTAAGGCGGACATTCAATTATAATCTGTTTTAATAAAAAATATAAAATGATTCAAATTAAAT
>NW_018397741.1:735-855 GCF_002168275.2 Theobroma umbraticum | reverse complement strand
TCGAAAGCATGGGTGACTACAAATAGACCTTTTTTGCCAATGGATGTCTTTTTCCTCATGTTTATTATGGTAGACATTCAATTATAATATGTTTGAATAAAAATATAAAAAATTTCAAAT
>NW_018397741.1:0-151 GCF_002168275.2 Theobroma umbraticum | reverse complement strand
TAAACATTCAATTATAATCTGTTTTAATAAAAAATATAAAAAAATTAAAATTAATTATGAGGTTATAAAATGATTTAAAGCGAGTAATAAAGCTTTTGAAAGCATGGGTGACTATAAATGGACTTTTCTTACCAATGGATATCTTTTTCTT
>NW_018397740.1:16965-17095 GCF_002168275.2 Theobroma umbraticum | reverse complement strand
GTAATAAGGCTTTTGAAGGTGTGGGTGACTATAAATGAACTTTTCTTGTCAATGCACGTTTCTCGAGGTAGACATTCAATTACAATCTATGTTAATAAAAAATATAAAAAAAATTTAACTTAAAATCAAT
>NW_018397740.1:16552-16955 GCF_002168275.2 Theobroma umbraticum | reverse complement strand
TAAGAACATTTAAAGTGAGTAATAAAGCTTTTGAACGTATGGGTGACTATAAATGGACTTTTCCTGCCAATGGATATCTGTTTCTTCATGTTTCCTAAGGTAGACATTCAATTATTATCTGTTTTAACCAAAAACGTTAAAAAACTCAATCTAAAATCGATTATGAGATTCTAAAAATATTTAAAGCGAGTTAGAAGACTTTTGAAGGCATAGGTGATTATCAATAGATTTTTCTTGCCAAAGGATATCTTTTGCATCATTTTTTCTGAAGCAGATATTTAATTATTAACTGTTTTGATAAAAAATATAAAAGAATTTAACTTAAAATCAATTATAAGATTATAAAAATCATATAAATCGAGTAACAAAGCTTTCGATGGCATGGGTGGTTATAAATGGACTT
>NW_018397740.1:14338-16542 GCF_002168275.2 Theobroma umbraticum | reverse complement strand
TGGATATCTTTTTCTTCACGTTTCTCGAGATAGATATTCAACTATAATCTGTTTTAAAAAAAATAAAACAATTCAACTTAAAATCAATTATGAGGTTATAAAATCATTTAAAGCAATTAATAAGGCTTCCAAAGGCATGGGTGGCTATAAATGGACTTTTCTTATCCATAGATATCTTTTTCTCCATGTTTTTTAAGGCAGACATTCAATTACAATCTGTTTTAATACCAAATATAAAAAAATTCAACTTAAAATCAATTATAAGATTATAAAAATCATTTAAAACGAGTAATAAGGCTTTCGAAGGCATGGGTGGCTATAAATGGACTTTTCTTGTCAATGGATATCTTTTTCTTCACGTTTCTCAAGGCACACATTCAATTATAATCTGTTTTAATAAAAAATATAAAAAAATTTAACTTAAAATTAACTATAAAATTAGAAAAATATTTAAAGCAAGTAATAAGGATTTTGAAGGTGTGGGTGACTATAAATGGACTTTTCTTGCTAATGGATATCTTTTTCTTCATTTTTTCTGAGTCAGACATTTAATTATTATCTGTTTTAACAAAAAATATAATAAAATTTAATTTAAAATCAATTATGAGATAATAAAAACATTTAAAGCGAGTAATAAGGTTTTTGAAGGTATAGGTGACTATAAATGGACTTTTTCTGCCAATGGATATCTTTTTCTTCATGTTTCTTAAGGCAGACATTAAATTCTTATCTGTTTTAGCCAAAAATGTAAAAAAATTTAACTTAAAATCAATTATAAGATTATAGCAACATCTAAAGCGAGTAATACGGCTTTTGAAGGCATGGGAGAATATAAATGAATTTTTTATGCCAATGGATAACTTTTTCTTCATTTTCCTCGAGGTAGACATTCAATTATTATCTGTTTGAATAAAAAATATTAAAAAATTCAACTGAAAATAAATTATGAGGTTATAAAACCATTTAAAGTGAGTAATAAAGCTTACGAAGACATGGGTGACTGTAAACAAACTTTTCTTGCCAATGGATATCTTTTTCTTCACGTTTCTTGAGATAAATATTCAATTATAATCTATTTTAATAAAAAATATAATAAAAATTCAACTTAAAATTAATTATAAAGTTATAAAATCATTTAGAGCGAGTAATAAGGCTTTCGAAGGATTAGGTGACTATAAACGGACTTTTCTTACCAATGGATATCTTTTTTTCATGTTTCTCGAGATAGATATAAAATTATAATCTGTTTTAAAAAAATATATAATAAAAATCTAACTTAAAATAAATTATAAGATTATAAAAATTATTTAAAACGAGTAATAAGGCTTTCGAAGGCATAGGTAGCTATAAATGGACTTTTCTTGTCAATGGATATATTTTTCTTCACGTTTCTCAAGGCACACATTCAATTATAATCTGTTTTAATAAAGAATGTAAAAAAATTCAACTTAAAATCAACTATAAAATTAGAAAAATATTTAAAGCAAGTAATAAGGGTTTTGAAGGTGTAAGTGACTATAAATGGACTTTTTTTGGCAATAGATATCATTTTCTTTACGTTTCTTGAAGTAGACATTCAATTATAATCCGTTTTGTTAAAAAATATAAAAAAATTCAAATTAAAATCAATTATAAGATTATAAAAATCATATAAAGCGAGTAGTAAGGCTTTTGAAAGCATGAGTGGCTATAAATGGACTTTTCTTGCCAATTGATATGTTTTTCTTCACGTTTCCCAAGGTAGACATTGAATTATAATCTGTTTTAATAAAAAATATAAAAAAATTTAACTTAAAATCAATTATGAAGTTATCAAATCATTTAAAGTGAGTGATAAGGCTTTCGAAGGCATGGGTGGTTATAAATAGACTTTTCATATCAACGGATGTCTTTTTCTTCATGTTTCTTGAGGTAGACATTCAATTATAATCTATTTTAATTAAAAATATAAAAAAATTTAACTTAAAATCAATTATGACGTTATAAAAATATTTAAAGCGAGTAATAAGGCTTTTGAAGCTATGGGTGGCTATAAATGGACTTTTCATATAAATGGATATCTTTTTCTTCACGTTTCCTGTGGTAGATATTCAATTATAACTTGTTTTAATAAAAAATATAAAAAAATTCAACTTAAAATCAATTATGCAATTATAAAATAATTTAAAGCGTGTAATAAGGCTTTCGAAGTCATGAGTGACTAT
>NW_018397740.1:14103-14227 GCF_002168275.2 Theobroma umbraticum | reverse complement strand
CAATTATAATCTATTTTAATAAAAAATATAAAAAAATTTAACTTAAAATCAGTTGTGACATTATAAAAATATTTCAAGCAAGTAATAAGGCTTTTGAAGGTATTTGTGACTATAAATGAACTTT
>NW_018397740.1:13885-14072 GCF_002168275.2 Theobroma umbraticum | reverse complement strand
TCCTAAAGCAAACATTCAATTATAATCTGTTTTCATAAAAACTATAAAAAAATTTAATTTAAAATCAATTATGAAATTAAAAAAATATTTAAGGCGAGTAATAAGGCTTTTGAAGGTGTGAGTGGCTATAAATTGACTTTTCTTGTCAATAAATATCTTTTTCTTTACGTTTCTTGAGGTAGACATT
>NW_018397740.1:13634-13748 GCF_002168275.2 Theobroma umbraticum | reverse complement strand
TTAAAGTGAGTAATAAGGCTTTTGAAGGCATGGGTGACTATAAATGGACTTTTCCTGCCGATGGATATCTTTTTCTCCATGTTTCCTGAGACAAACATTCAATTATTATCTGTT
>NW_018397740.1:13515-13624 GCF_002168275.2 Theobroma umbraticum | reverse complement strand
ACGTAAAAAAATTCAATCGAAAATCAATTATGAGATTATAAAAACATTTAAAGTGAGTAAGAAAGCTTCTGAAGGCATAGGTGACTATAAATAGATTTTTCTTGCCAAT
>NW_018397740.1:13125-13421 GCF_002168275.2 Theobroma umbraticum | reverse complement strand
AATAAGGCTTTTGAAGGCATGAGTGACTATAAATGAACTTTTCCTGTCGATGGATATCTCGTTCTTCATCTTTCCTAAGATAGACATTGAATTATTGTCTGTTTTAACCAAAAACGTAAAAACATTCAATCGAAAATCAATTATGAGATTATAAAAACAATTAAAGTGAGTAAGAATGCTTTTGAAGGCATACGTGACTATAAATGGATTTTTCTTGCCAATGGATATCTTTTTCTTTATTTTTTCCGAGGTAGATATTTAATTATTATCTGTTTTAACAAAAAATATAATAAAAT
>NW_018397740.1:12550-13115 GCF_002168275.2 Theobroma umbraticum | reverse complement strand
ATCAATTATGAGATTATAAAAACATTTAAAGCAAGTAATAAAGTTTTTGAAGGTATGGGTGACTATAAATGAATTTTTTCTGCCAATGGATATCTTTTTCTTCACGTTTCTTTAGGCAGACATTAAATTATTATCTATTTTAGCCAAAAATATAAAAACCTTCAACTTAAAATCAATTAAGAGATTATGGCAACATTTAAAGCGAGTAATACGGCTTTTGAAGGCATGGGTGAATATAAATGAATTTTTCATGCCAATGAATATCTTTTTTTTCATGTTTCTCGAGATAGACATTCAATATAATCTGTTTGAATAAAAAATATAAAAAAATTTAACTTAAAATAAATTATGAGGTTGTAAAACTATTTAAAGCGAGTAATAAGGCTTACGAAGACATGAGTGACTATAAACGGACTTTTCTTGCCAATGGTTATCTTTTTCTTCACATTTCTCGAGATAGATATTCAAATATAATTTGTTTTAATAAAAAATATAAAAAAAATTTAACTTAAAATTAATTATGAAGTTTTAAAATCATTTAAAGCGAGTAATAAGGCTTTCGAAG
>NW_018397740.1:12387-12540 GCF_002168275.2 Theobroma umbraticum | reverse complement strand
CTATAAATGGACTTTTCTTGTCAATGGATATCTTTTTTTCACGTTTCTCTAGATAGATATTCAATTATAATCTGTTTTAATAAAAAATATAATAAAAATCTAACTTAAAATCAGTTATAAGATTATAAAAATCATTTAAAACGAGTAATAAGG
>NW_018397740.1:12150-12377 GCF_002168275.2 Theobroma umbraticum | reverse complement strand
CATGGGTGGCTATAAATGGACTTTTCTTATCAATGGATATATTTTTCTTCACCTTTCTTAAGGCACACATTCAATTATAATCTGTTTTAACAACAAATGTAAAAAAATTCAACTTAAAATCAACTATGAAATTAGAGAAATATTTAAAGCAAGTAATAAGGATTTTGAATGTGTGGGTGACTATAAATGGACTTTTCTTATCAATGGATATCTTTTTCTTCACGTTT
>NW_018397740.1:11853-12131 GCF_002168275.2 Theobroma umbraticum | reverse complement strand
TATAATCTGTTTTGATAAAAAATATAAAAAAATTCAAATTAAAATCAATTATAAAATTATAAAAATCATATAAAGTGAGTAATAAGGCTTTCGACGGCATGGGTAGCTATAAATGGACTTTTCTTGCCAATGGATATGTTTTTCTTCACGTTTCCTAAGGTAGACATTCAATTATGATCTGTTTTAATAAAAAATATAAAAAATTTAACTTAAAAGCAATTATGAAGTTATCAAATCATTTAAAGCGAGTAATAAGGCTTTCGAAGGCATGGGTGGCT
>NW_018397740.1:11512-11659 GCF_002168275.2 Theobroma umbraticum | reverse complement strand
ACTTAAAATCAATTATGACATTATAAAAATATTTAAAGCGAGTAATAAGGCTTTTGAAGCTATGGATGGCTATAAATAGACTTTTCATGCCAATGGATATCTTTTTCTTCAAGTTTCCCACGGTAGACATTCAATTATAATCTGTTT
>NW_018397740.1:11226-11502 GCF_002168275.2 Theobroma umbraticum | reverse complement strand
TATAAAAAAATTCAACTTAAAATCAATCATACAATTATAAAAAAATTTAAAGCGTGTAATAAGGCTTTCGAAGTCATGAGTGATTATAAATGGATTTTACTTGGTAATGGATATCTTTCTCTCCATGTTTCTTGTGACATACATTCAATTTTAATTTGTTTTATCAAAAAATATAAAACAATTTAACTTAAAATTAGTCATGACGTTATAAAAACATTTCAAGCAAGTAATAAGGCTTTTAAAGGTATTTGTGACTATAAATCAACTTTTCTTACC
>NW_018397740.1:10788-11056 GCF_002168275.2 Theobroma umbraticum | reverse complement strand
TAAGGCTTTCGAAGGCTTGGATGACTATAAATAGACTTTTCTTGCCAATGGATATTTTTTTCCTCATGTTTCTCAAGGCAGACATTCAATTATAATCTATTTTCATAAAAACTGTAAAAAAATTTAATTTAAAATCAATAATGAAATTAAAAAAATATTTAAGGCGAGTGATAAGGCTTTTGAAGGTGTGTGTGACTATAAATTGACTTTTCTTGTCAATGAATATCTTTTTCTTTACGTTTCTCGAGGTAGACATTCAATTATAATC
>NW_018397740.1:10216-10778 GCF_002168275.2 Theobroma umbraticum | reverse complement strand
AAAAATATAAAAGAATTCAACTTAAAATCAATTATAAGATTATAAAAATCATAAAAAGCGAGTAATAAGGCTTTCGAAGGCATAGGTGGTTATAAATGGACTTTTCTTGTCAATAGATATCTTTTTCTTCATGTTTCCTAAGACAGACATTCAATTATTATCCGTTTTAACCAAAAACGTAAAAAAAATTTTAATCTAAAAATAATTATGAGATTATAAAAACATTTAAAGCGAATAATAAGGCTTTTGAAGGTGTGACTGACTATAAATAGACTTTTCATGCCAATGGATATACTTTCTTCATGTTTCTAGAGGTAGACATTCAATTACAATCAATTTTAATAAAAAATAAAAATAAAATTTGACTTAAAATCAATTATAAGATTATAAGAACATTTAGAGTGAGTAATAAGACTTTCGAAGGCATGGGTGACAATAAATGGACATTTTCTACCGATGGATATCTTTTTCTTCATGTTTCTTATAGCAGACATTCAATTATTATCTATTTTAACCAAAAATGTAAAAAAATTCAATCGAAAATCAATTATGAGATTATAAA
>NW_018397740.1:10089-10206 GCF_002168275.2 Theobroma umbraticum | reverse complement strand
GCAAGTAAAAAGGCTTTTGAAGGCATGGGTGACTATAAATGGATTTTCCTTGCCAATGGATATCTTTTTCTTCATTTTTTCTGAGGCAGACATGTAATTATTATCTGTTTTAACAAA
>NW_018397740.1:9872-9989 GCF_002168275.2 Theobroma umbraticum | reverse complement strand
TTTTATTAAAACAGATTATAATTGAATGTTTACCTCTAGAAACGTGAAGAAAAATTATCCATTGGAAAGAAAAGTCTATTTATAGTAAGCCATACCTTCAAAAGCCTTATTAATCGC
>NW_018397740.1:9710-9862 GCF_002168275.2 Theobroma umbraticum | reverse complement strand
TTTATAATATCATAATTATTTTTACATTGAATTTTTTTTACGTTTTTGGTTAAAACAGATAATAATTTCATGTCTGCCTCAGGAAACATGAAGAAAAAGATATCTATTGACATGAAAAGTCCATTTATAACCACCCATGCCTTCGAAAGCCT
>NW_018397740.1:9480-9700 GCF_002168275.2 Theobroma umbraticum | reverse complement strand
TTTATATGATTTCTATAATCTTATAATTGATTTTAAGTTGAATTCTTTTATATTTTTTCTTAAAATAGATTATAATTGAATGTCAATCTTGAGAAACATAAAGAAAAAGGTATTCATTGATAAGAAAAGTCAATTTATAGTCATCCACACCTTCAAAAGCCTTATTACTCTCCTTAAATATTTTTCTAATTTCATAATTGATTTTAAATTGAATTTTTTT
>NW_018397740.1:9145-9420 GCF_002168275.2 Theobroma umbraticum | reverse complement strand
CATTGGCAAGTAAAGTCCATTTATAGTCACTCATGACTTCGAAAGCCTTATTACTCGCTTTAAATTTTTTTATAATCGCATATTTAATTTAAAATTGAGTTTTGCTACATTTTCTATTAAAACAAATTATAATTGAATGTCTACCACTTGAAACATGAAGAAAAAGATATCCATTAGCATGAAAAGTTCATTTATAGCCACCCATAGCTTCAAAAGCCTTGTTACTTGCTTTAAATATTTTTATAACGTCATAATTGATTTTAAGTTGAATTTTT
>NW_018397740.1:8903-9034 GCF_002168275.2 Theobroma umbraticum | reverse complement strand
GTTGGCAAGAAAAGTCCATTTATAACCACCCATGTCATCAAAAGCCTTATTACTCGCTTTAAATGATTTTATAACTCCATAATTGATTTTAAATTAAAATTTTTTACATGTTTTATTAAAACAGATTATAA
>NW_018397740.1:8510-8640 GCF_002168275.2 Theobroma umbraticum | reverse complement strand
TTTATAGCCACCCATGCCTTCGAAAGCCTTATTACTCGCTTTATATGATTTTTAGAATCTTATAATTGATTTTAATTTTAATTTTTTTATATTTTTTATCAAAACAGATTATAATTGAGTGTTTACTTAA
>NW_018397740.1:8218-8410 GCF_002168275.2 Theobroma umbraticum | reverse complement strand
TTATAATCTTATAATTGATTTTAATTTGAATTTTTTTATATTTTTTATCAAAACGGATTATAAATTATTGTCTACTGCAATAAACGTGAAGAAAAAGATATCTATTGGAAACAAAAGTTCATTTATAGTCACCCACAACTTCAAAATCGTTATTACTTGCTTTAAATATTTTTCTAATTTCATAGTTGATTT
>NW_018397740.1:7814-7968 GCF_002168275.2 Theobroma umbraticum | reverse complement strand
TTTTTTATTAAAACATATTATAATTGAATATCTATATCGAGAAACATGAAAAAAGAAGATATCCATTGGTAAAAAAAGTTCGTTTATAGTCACCCATGCTTTCGAAAGCCTTATTATTCACTTTAAATGATTTTATAACTTCATAATTAATTTT
>NW_018397740.1:7548-7668 GCF_002168275.2 Theobroma umbraticum | reverse complement strand
TTATAGTCACCCATACCTTCGTAAGCCTTATTACTCGCTTTAAATGGTTTTATAACCTCAAAATTTATTTTAAGTTAAATTTTTTTATATTTTTTATTCAAACAGATTATAATTGAATGT
>NW_018397740.1:7421-7538 GCF_002168275.2 Theobroma umbraticum | reverse complement strand
GAATGTGAAGAAAAAGATATCCATTGGCATGAAAAATTTCATTTATATTCACCAATGCCTTCAAAAGCCGTATTACTCGCTTCAAATGTTACTGTAATCTCATAATTGATTTTAAGT
>NW_018397740.1:7291-7411 GCF_002168275.2 Theobroma umbraticum | reverse complement strand
TTACATTTTTGGCTAAAACAGATAATAATTTAATGTCTACCTTTAGAACGTGAAGAAAAAGATATGCATTGGCAGAAAAAGTCCATTTATATTTACCCATACCTTCAAAAACCTTATTAC
>NW_018397740.1:6828-6947 GCF_002168275.2 Theobroma umbraticum | reverse complement strand
TTTTTTGTTAAAACAGATTATAATTGAATGTCTTCCATGGGAGACGTAAAGAAAAAGATATCCATTCACAAGAAAAGTCTATTTATAGCCACTCATGCCTTCGAAAGCCTTATTACTCG
>NW_018397740.1:6338-6562 GCF_002168275.2 Theobroma umbraticum | reverse complement strand
TTTTTTTATATTTTTTATTAAAATAGATTATAATTGAATATGTGCCTTGAGAAACGTGAAGAAAAAGATATCCATTGATAAGAAAAGTCTATTTATAGCCACTCATGCCTTCGAAATCCTTATTACTCGTTTAAATGATTTTTATAATCTTATAATTGATTTTAAGTGGAATTTTTTTATATTTGTTATTAAAACAGATTGTAATTGAATGTCTGCCTTAAGAA
>NW_018397740.1:6118-6253 GCF_002168275.2 Theobroma umbraticum | reverse complement strand
AAGTTGAATTATTTTATATTTTTTTAAAATAGATTATAGTTGAATATCTATCTCAAAAAACATGAAAAAAAAGATATCCAATAGCAAGAAAAGTCCATTTATAGCCACCCATGCCATCGAAAGCCTTATTACTCG
>NW_018397740.1:5932-6104 GCF_002168275.2 Theobroma umbraticum | reverse complement strand
TATAATCTTATAATTAATTTTAAGTTGAATTCTTTTATATTTTTTATCAAAATAAATAATAATTAAATGTCTGCCTCGAAAAAAATGATGACAAAGATATCCATTGGCAAGAAAAATCTATCGATAATCACTTATGGCTTCAAAAGCCTTCTAACTCGCTTTAAATATTTTT
>NW_018397740.1:5296-5406 GCF_002168275.2 Theobroma umbraticum | reverse complement strand
TTTTTTTATATTTTCTATTAAAACAGATTATAATTGAATGTCTACCTTGGGAAACATGAAGAAAAAGTTATCTATTAGAATGAAAGTCCATTTATAGCCACCCATGGCTT
>NW_018397740.1:5108-5286 GCF_002168275.2 Theobroma umbraticum | reverse complement strand
ATTACTCGCTTTAAATGATTTTTAACCTTATAATTGATTTTAAGTTAAATTTTTTTACATTTTTTATTAAAACAGATTACAATTGAATGTTTATATCATGAAACATGAAGAAAATGATATCCATTGGTAAGAAAAGTCCATTTATAGTTACTCATGCCTTCGAAAGCCTTATTACTCG
>NW_018397740.1:4964-5098 GCF_002168275.2 Theobroma umbraticum | reverse complement strand
TTTTATAACCGTATAATTCATTTTAAGTTAAATGTTTTAATATTTTTTATTAAAATAGATCATAATTGAATGTCTATATTAGGAAACATGAAGAAAAAGATATCCATTGACATGAAAAATCCATTTATAGTAAC
>NW_018397740.1:4765-4933 GCF_002168275.2 Theobroma umbraticum | reverse complement strand
AAATGTTGTTATGCTCTCATAATTGATTTTAAGTTAAATATTTTTACATTTTTTTCTAAAATAGATAATAATTTAATTTATCTTTGAAAACATGAAGAAAAATATATCCATTGTCAGGAAAAGTCCATTTATAGTTACCTATGCCTTCAAAAACCTTATTACTCGCTC
>NW_018397740.1:4560-4665 GCF_002168275.2 Theobroma umbraticum | reverse complement strand
TGATATAGACATTCAATTATGATCTATTTTAATAAAAAATATTAAAACATTTAACCTAAAATGAATTATACGGTTATAAAACTATTAAAAGCGAGTAATAAGGCT
>NW_018397740.1:4456-4550 GCF_002168275.2 Theobroma umbraticum | reverse complement strand
TGGGTGACTATAAATGGACTTTTCTTACCAATGGATATCATTTTCTTCACGTTTCATAATATAAACATTCAATTGTAATCTGTTTTAATCAAAA
>NW_018397740.1:4276-4446 GCF_002168275.2 Theobroma umbraticum | reverse complement strand
ATTTAACTTAAAATCAATTATGAGTTTAAAAATCATTTAAAGCGAGTAATAAGGCCTTTGAAGCCATGGGTGGCTATAAATGGACTTTCATTCTAATAGATATATTTTTCTTCATATTTCCCAAGGTAGACATTCAATTATAATCTGTTTTAATAGAAAATATAAAAAAA
>NW_018397740.1:3384-3756 GCF_002168275.2 Theobroma umbraticum | reverse complement strand
AAATCGATTATGAGATTCTAAAAATATTTAAAGCGAGTTAGAAGGCTTTTGAAGGCATAGGTGATTATCGATAGATTTTTCTTCCCAATGGATATCTTTTTCATCATTTTTTCCAAGGCAGACATTTAATTATTATCTATTTTGATAAAAAATATAAAAGAATTCAACTTAAAATCAATTATAAGATTATAAAAATCATGTAAAGCGAGTAATAAGGCTTTCGAAGGTATGGGTGATTATAAATGGACTTTTCTTGTCAATAGATATCTTTTTCTTCAGGTTTCCTAAGGCAGATATTCAATTATTATCTGTTTTAACCAAAAAACGTAAAAAAAAATTCAATCTAAAAATAATTATGAGATTATAAAAACA
>NW_018397740.1:3194-3374 GCF_002168275.2 Theobroma umbraticum | reverse complement strand
CTAATAAGGCTTTTGAATGTGTGGCTGACTATAAATAGACTTTTCTTACCAATGGATATTTTTTCTTCACGTTTCTAGAGGTAGACATTCAATTTCAATTAATTTTAACAAAAAATATAAAAACAATTTACTTAAAATCAATTACAAGATTACAAGAACATTTAAAGTGAGTAATAAGGC
>NW_018397740.1:3111-3184 GCF_002168275.2 Theobroma umbraticum | reverse complement strand
ATGGGTGACTATAAATGGACATTTTCTACAGATGGATATCTTTTTCTTCATGTTTCTTAAGGTAGATATTCAA
>NW_018397740.1:2971-3101 GCF_002168275.2 Theobroma umbraticum | reverse complement strand
TTTTAACCAAAAACATAAAAAAATTCAATCGAAAATCAATTATGAGATTATATAAACATTTAAAGCGATTAAGAAGGCTTTTGAAGGCATGGGTGACTATAAATGGATTTTTCTTGCCAATGGATATCTT
>NW_018397740.1:2411-2599 GCF_002168275.2 Theobroma umbraticum | reverse complement strand
CATGTAAAAAAATTTGACTTAAAATCAATTTTGAGATTATAAAAACATTTAAAGCGAGTAAAAAAGCTTTCGAATGTGTGGATGACTATAAATGCACTTTTCTTGCCAGTAAATATCTTTTTCTTCACGTTTCGCGAGGTTCACATTCAATTATAATCTGTTTTACTTAAAAATGTAAAACAATTTAA
>NW_018397740.1:2164-2311 GCF_002168275.2 Theobroma umbraticum | reverse complement strand
CCAATGGATATCTTTTTCATCATTTTTTTTGAGGTAGACATTTAATTATTATCTGTTTTGATAAAAAAATATAAAAGAATTCAACTTAAAATCAATTATAAGATTATAAAAATCATATATATCGAGTAATAAGGCTTTCGATGGCAT
>NW_018397740.1:2016-2154 GCF_002168275.2 Theobroma umbraticum | reverse complement strand
AAATGGACTTTTCTTGCCAATGGATATCTTTTTCTTCATGTTTCTCGAGATAAACATTCAACTATAATCTGTTTTAAAAAAATATAAAACAATTTAACTTAAAATCAATTATGAGGTTATAAAATCATTTAAAGCGAG
>NW_018397740.1:1573-1731 GCF_002168275.2 Theobroma umbraticum | reverse complement strand
GGCATGGGTGGCTATAAATGGACTTTTCTTGTCAATGGATATCTTTTTCTTCACATTTCACAAGGCACATATTCAATTATAATCGGTTTTAATAAAAAAATGTAAAAAAAATTCAACTTAAAATTAACTATGAAATTAGAAAAATATTTAAAGCAAGT
>NW_018397740.1:1436-1549 GCF_002168275.2 Theobroma umbraticum | reverse complement strand
GACTATAAATGGACTTTTCTTGCCAATGGATATCTTTTTTTTCACGTTTCTTGAAGTAGACATTCAATTATAATCTGTTTTGATAAAAAATGTAAAAAAAATTAACTTAAAAT
>NW_018397740.1:1078-1345 GCF_002168275.2 Theobroma umbraticum | reverse complement strand
AGGCTTTCGAAGGCATGAGTGGCTATAAATAGACTTTTCTTGCCAATGGATATCTTTTGCTTTACGTCTCCCAAGGAAGACATTCAATTATAATCTGTTTTAAGAAAAAATGTAATATAATTTAATTTTAAATTAATTATAAGATTATAAAAATATTTAGAGCGAGTAAGAAGGCTTTTGAAGACATGCGTGACTATAAATAGATTTTTCTTACCAATGGATATATTTTTCTTTATTTTTTCTGAGGCAGACAGTTAATTATTATCT
>NW_018397740.1:658-817 GCF_002168275.2 Theobroma umbraticum | reverse complement strand
AATGTAAAAAAATTCAACTTAAAATCAATTATGAGATTATAGCAACATTTAAAGTGAGTAATACAACTTTTGAAGGCATGGGTGAATATAAATGAATTTTTCCACGCCAATGGATATCTTTTTCTTCATGTTCCTTGAGGTAGATATTCAATTATAATC
>NW_018397740.1:406-537 GCF_002168275.2 Theobroma umbraticum | reverse complement strand
TTCTTGCCAATGGATATCTTTTTCGTCATATTTCACGAGATAGATATTCAATTACAATCTGTTTTAACAGAAAATATATAAAAATTCAACTTAAAATTAATTATGAAGTTATAAAATCATTTAAAGCGAGT
>NW_018397740.1:232-381 GCF_002168275.2 Theobroma umbraticum | reverse complement strand
ACTATAAATGGACTTTTCTTGTCAATGGATATCTTTTTTTTTACGTTTCTCAAGATAGATATTCAATTATAATCTGTTTTAATAAAAAATATAACAAAAATCTAACTTGAAATCAATTATAAGATTATAAAAATCATATAAAATGAATA
>NW_018397740.1:0-111 GCF_002168275.2 Theobroma umbraticum | reverse complement strand
TGACTATAAATGGACTTTTTTTGCCAATAGATATCTTTTTCTTCACGTTTCTTACAATAGACATTAATTTATAATCCGTTTTGATAAAATATATAAAAAAGTTTAAATTAA
>NW_018397739.1:2887-3028 GCF_002168275.2 Theobroma umbraticum | reverse complement strand
TTTATAATCTCATAATTGATTTTAAGTTGAATTTTTCCACATTTTTGGTTAAAACAAACTATAATTGAATGTCTACCTTAACAAATGTGAAGAAAAAAGCATTCATTGGCAAGAAAAGTCTATTTATGGTCTCCCATTCCT
>NW_018397739.1:2696-2864 GCF_002168275.2 Theobroma umbraticum | reverse complement strand
AAATGGTTTTATAATCTCATAATTCATTTTAAGTTGAATTTTTCTACATTTTTGATTAAAACAAACTATCATTGAATGTCTACATCAAGAAACGTGAGGAAAAAAGCATTCATTAAAAAGAAAAGACCATTTATAGTCACCCATTCCTTCAAAAGCCTTATTACTCAC
>NW_018397739.1:2560-2686 GCF_002168275.2 Theobroma umbraticum | reverse complement strand
TTTATAATGTCAAAATTGATTTTAAGTTCAATTTTGTTTACATTTTTGGTTACAACAGGGTATAAGTGAATTTCTTCATCATGACACATGAACAAAAAGGCATTCATTGGCAAGAAATGTCCATTT
>NW_018397739.1:2227-2458 GCF_002168275.2 Theobroma umbraticum | reverse complement strand
ATAATCTCATAATTGATTTTAACTTGAATTTTTTTGCATTCTTCATTAAAACAGGCAATAATTGAATGCGTTCCTTGGAAAACATGAAGAAAAAGCCATTCATTGAGAAGAAAAGTCCTTTTATAGTCACCCATTTCTTCAAAACACTTATTACTCACTTTAAATGGTTTTATAATATCATAATTCATTTTAAGTTGAATTTTTCTACATTTTTGGTTAAAACAAACTATA
>NW_018397739.1:1948-2081 GCF_002168275.2 Theobroma umbraticum | reverse complement strand
ATAGTCACCTATTCCTTCAAAAACCTTATTACTCACTTTAAATGGTTTTATAATGTTAAAATTGATTTTAAGTTCAATTTTGTTTACAAATTTGGTTACAACAGGGTATAAGTGAATGTCTTCATCGTGAAAC
>NW_018397739.1:1808-1938 GCF_002168275.2 Theobroma umbraticum | reverse complement strand
AGGCATTCATTGGCAAGAAATGTCCATTTATAGTCACCCGTTCTTCCAAAAACCTTATTACTCGCTTTAAATGGTTTTATAATCTAATAATTGATGTTAGGTTGATTTTTTTTTTTACATTTTTAGTTAA
>NW_018397739.1:1514-1798 GCF_002168275.2 Theobroma umbraticum | reverse complement strand
AATTGAATGCATGCCTTGAGAAAGGTGTATAAAAAGCCATTCATTGAAAGAAAAAGTACATTTATAGTCACCCATGCCTTCAAAGGCCTTATTACTCGCTTTAAATTGTCTTATAATCTCAGAACTGATTTTAAGTTAAATTTTTTTACACTTTGGTTAAAACAAACTATAATTGAATGTCTGCCTAGAGAAATATGAAGAAAAAATCATTCATTGGCAAGAAAAGTACATTTATAGTCTCCAATTCCTTCGAAAGCCTTATTACTAACCTTAAATGGTTTTAT
>NW_018397739.1:1294-1504 GCF_002168275.2 Theobroma umbraticum | reverse complement strand
TTGATTTTAAGTTTAACTTGTTTTATATTTTTGGTTAAAACTGGTTATAATTGAATTCTTGTCTTGGGAAACATGGGGAAAAAGCCATTCATTAACAAGAAAAGTCCATTTAAAGACACCCATTCTTCCAAAAGCCTTATTACTCTCTTTAAATGCTTTTATAATCTCATAATTGAATTTAAGTTGAATTTTTCTACACTTTTGGTTAAA
>NW_018397739.1:875-1018 GCF_002168275.2 Theobroma umbraticum | reverse complement strand
TTGATTTTAGGTTCAATTATTTTTATATAATTGGTTAAAACAGATTATAATTGACTGTCTACCTAAAGAAATGTGAAGAAAAAGGCATTCATTAGCAAGAAAATTCCATTTATAGTCTCTCATTCCTTCAAAAGCGTTATTAC
>NW_018397739.1:685-865 GCF_002168275.2 Theobroma umbraticum | reverse complement strand
TAGTTTTATAATCTCATAATTCATTTTAAGTTGAATTTTTCAACATTTTTTGCCAAAACAGACTATAATTGAATACATGCATAGGGAAACGTGTAAAAAAAGCCATTCATTGAAAGAAAAAGTGTGTTTATAGTCACCCATTCCTTCAAAAGCCTTATTACTCGTTTTGAATGGTTTTAT
>NW_018397739.1:552-671 GCF_002168275.2 Theobroma umbraticum | reverse complement strand
TTTTAAGTTGAAGTTTTTTACACTTTGGTTAAAACAGACTATAATTGAATGTTTTCCTTGAGAAATGTGAAGAAAAAAGCAATCCTTGGCAAGAAAAGTTCATTTATAGTCTCCCATTC
>NW_018397739.1:352-542 GCF_002168275.2 Theobroma umbraticum | reverse complement strand
CTTATTACTAACCTTAAATGGTTTTATAATCTCAACATTGATTTTAAATTTAATTTGTTTTATATTTTTTTGTTAACACAGGTTATAATTGAATGCCTACCTTGGGAAACATGTAGAAAAAACCATTCATCGAGAAAAATAGTCCATTTACAGTCACCCATTCTTTCAAAAGCCTTATTACTCGCTTTAA
>NW_018397739.1:190-342 GCF_002168275.2 Theobroma umbraticum | reverse complement strand
ATCTCATAATTGATTTTAAGCTGAATTTTTCTTCATTTTTGGTTAAAATAGGTCATAATTGAATGTCTACCTTAGGAAACATTGAGAAAAAGCCATTTTTTGAGAAGAAATGTCCATTTATAGTCACCCATTCTTTCCAAAGCCTTATTACT
>NW_018397739.1:98-177 GCF_002168275.2 Theobroma umbraticum | reverse complement strand
TTTATAATCTCATAATTGATTTTAGGTTCAATTATTTTTATATAATTGGTTAAATTAGATTATAATTGAATGTCTACCT
>NW_018397739.1:0-88 GCF_002168275.2 Theobroma umbraticum | reverse complement strand
GAAGAAAAAGGCATTCATTAGCATGAAAAGTCCATTTATAGTCTCCCAATCCTTCAAAAGCCTTATTACTTGCTTTAAATGGTTTTAT
>NW_018397738.1:14089-14276 GCF_002168275.2 Theobroma umbraticum | reverse complement strand
AAAAGTCCAGTTATAGTCACCTATTCCTTCAAAAGCCTTACTACTCATTGTAAATGTTTTTGTAAACTCATAATTGATTTTAAGTTCAATGCTTTATAAATGTTTTCTTAAAACAGATTATAATTAAATGTTTGCCTTGAAAAACATGAAGGAAAACCAATTCATTGGAAAGAAAACTCATTTATAG
>NW_018397738.1:13614-13905 GCF_002168275.2 Theobroma umbraticum | reverse complement strand
TACTCGCTTTAAATGGTTTTATAACCTCATAATTGATTTTAAGTTGAATGTTTTGTACATTTTTGGTTAAAACAGATTATAACTGAATGTTTGCCTTGGGAAACATGAAGAAAAACCCATTCAATGGCAAGAAAAGCCCATTTCCAATCAGCCAAGCCTTCAACAGCCTTATTACTCTCTTTAAATGGTTTTATAATCTCGTAATTGATTTTAAGTTAAATTTCCTTATGTTTTTAGTTAAAACAGATTATAATTGAATGTTTGTCTCAAGAAACATGAAGAAAAACCCAT
>NW_018397738.1:13329-13548 GCF_002168275.2 Theobroma umbraticum | reverse complement strand
TTTTATAATATCATAATTGATTTTAAGTTGAATTTTTTACATTTTTGGTTAAAAGAGATTATAATTGAATGTTTGCCTTGAGAAACATGAAGAGAAACCCATTCATTGGCATGAAAATCCCATTTTTAGTAATCGAAGCCTTTAAAAGCCTTATTACTCTCTTTAAATAGTTTTATAACCGCATAATTGATTGTAAGTTGAATTTTCTTATGTTTTTAG
>NW_018397738.1:13172-13319 GCF_002168275.2 Theobroma umbraticum | reverse complement strand
TTATAATTAAATGTTTTCCTTGAGAAACATGAAGAAAAGTATATTCATTGGTAATAAATGCTCATTTCTAGTCACTAAAGCCTTCAGAAGCCCTATTACTCTCTTTAAATGGTTTTATAACCTCATAATTGATTTTAAGTTGAATTT
>NW_018397738.1:13047-13151 GCF_002168275.2 Theobroma umbraticum | reverse complement strand
AGATTATAATTGAATGTTTGCCTTAGGAAACATGAAGAAAAAGCCATTCATTAGTACCAAAAATTCAATTATAGCCACCCAATCCTTCAAAAGCCTTATTACTC
>NW_018397738.1:12925-13037 GCF_002168275.2 Theobroma umbraticum | reverse complement strand
GTTTTATAACCTCATAATTGATTTTAAGCTGAGTTTTTTTACATTTTGGTTAAAACAGATTATAATTGAATGTTTAGCTTTGGAAACATGAAGAAAAACACATTCATTGGCA
>NW_018397738.1:12343-12542 GCF_002168275.2 Theobroma umbraticum | reverse complement strand
TATAATCTCATAATTGATTTTAAGTTGAATGTTTTTACATTTTTGCTTAAAACAGATTATATTTAATTGTTTGCCTTTGGAAACATAAAGAAAAACATAGTCAGTGGCAAGAAATGCCCATTTATAGTCACCCAAGCCTTCAAAAGCCTTGAAAAACATGAAGGAAAACCAATTCATTGGAAAGAAAACTCATTTATAG
>NW_018397738.1:12026-12143 GCF_002168275.2 Theobroma umbraticum | reverse complement strand
GTCACCCAATCCTTCAAAAGCCTTATTACTCGCTTTAAATGGTTTTATAACCTCCAAATTGACTTTAAGTTGAATTTTTTTACATTTTTTGTTAAAACAGATTATAATTGAATGTTT
>NW_018397738.1:11600-11758 GCF_002168275.2 Theobroma umbraticum | reverse complement strand
TTTAAATGGTTTTATAATCTCATAATTTATTTTAAGTTGAATTATTTTACATTTGGTTTAAGCAGATTATAATCGAATGTTTTCCTTAGAAACATGAAAAAAATCCATTCATTAACACAAAAAGTTAAATTATAGTCACCCATTCCTTCAAAAGCCTT
>NW_018397738.1:11412-11583 GCF_002168275.2 Theobroma umbraticum | reverse complement strand
GTTTTGTAAACTCATAATTGATTTTAATTGAATACTTTTTACATTTTTTTAAAACAGATTATAATTAAATGTTTTCCTTGAAAAATGTGAAGAAAAACTAATTCATTAGCAAGAAAACCCATTTATAGTCACTCAAGCCTTCAAAAGCCTTATTACTCGCTTTAAATGGTT
>NW_018397738.1:11198-11312 GCF_002168275.2 Theobroma umbraticum | reverse complement strand
TACATTTTTGGTCAAAACATATTATAATTGAATGTTTGCCTCAGGAAAAATAAAGAAAAGCCCATTCATTGGCAAGAAAACCCCATTTATAGTCACCCAAGCCTTCAAAAGCCT
>NW_018397738.1:10696-10941 GCF_002168275.2 Theobroma umbraticum | reverse complement strand
AAGTTGAATTATTTTACATTTGGTTCAAGCAGATTATAATCGAATGTTTTCCTTCAAAACATGGAAAATAAAACCCATTCATTAACACGAAAAGTCAAATTATTGTCACTTATTCCTTCAAAAGCCTTACTACTCACTTTCATTGGTTTTGTAAACTCATAATTGATTTTAATTGAATGCTTTTTACATTCTTTTAAAAATAGATTATAATTAAATGTTTGCCTTGAAAAATGTGAAGAAAAACT
>NW_018397738.1:10424-10612 GCF_002168275.2 Theobroma umbraticum | reverse complement strand
TTATTACTTGCTTTAAATAGTTTTATAATCTCATAACTGATTTTAAGTTGAATTCTCTTACGTTTCTAGTAAAAACATATTATAATTGAATGTTTGCCTTGGGAAACCTAAAGAAAAAGCCATTTATTGATAAGAAAAGTCTAATTATAGTTATCCAATCTTTCGAACGCCTTATTACTCTCTTTAAA
>NW_018397738.1:10085-10210 GCF_002168275.2 Theobroma umbraticum | reverse complement strand
CAAGAAAAGCCCATTTATAGTCACACAAGCCTTTAAAAACCTTATTACTCTCTTGAAATGGTTTTATAACTTCAAAATCGATTTTAAGTTAAATTTTTTATATTTTTGGTTAAAACAGATTATAA
>NW_018397738.1:9840-9985 GCF_002168275.2 Theobroma umbraticum | reverse complement strand
TTGGTTTCTCTTCATGTTTCTCAAGGCAAACATCTAATTATAATCTGTTTTAACCAAAAATGTAAAACAATTGAAATGAAAATCAATTTTGAGGTTATAAAACCGTTTAAAGAGAGTAATAAGGCTTTCGAAAGATTGGATAACT
>NW_018397738.1:9694-9830 GCF_002168275.2 Theobroma umbraticum | reverse complement strand
TTTTCTTATCAATAAATGGCTTTTTCTTTAGGTTTCCTAAGGCAAACATTCAATTATAATATGTTTTTACTAGAAACGTAAGAAAATTCAACTTAAAATCAGTTATGAGATTATAAAACTATTTAAAGCAAGTAAT
>NW_018397738.1:7885-9170 GCF_002168275.2 Theobroma umbraticum | reverse complement strand
TAAGGCTTTTGAAGGCTTAGGTGACTATAAATGAGCTTTTCTTGCCAATGAATGTGTTTTTCTTCATGTTTCTAAAGGCAAACATTCATTTATAATATGTTTTAACCACAAATGTAAAAAAATTCAACTTAAAGTCAATTTTGAGGTTATAAAACCATTTAAAGAGAGTAATAAGGCTTTTGAAGGCTTGGGTGACTATAAATGGGCATTTCTTGCCACTAACTGTGTTTTTTTTTATGTTTCCAAAGGCAAACAATCAATAATAATATGTTTTAAGCAAAAATGTAAAAGCATTCAACGTAAAATCAATTATTAGATTATAAAATCATTTAAAGAGAGTACTAAGTCTTTTAAAGGCTTAGGTGACTATAAATGGGCTTTCTTGCCAATGAATTGGTTTTTCTTCTAGTTTCTCAAGGCAAAAATTCAATTATAATTTGTTTTAACCAAAAATGTAAAAAAAATCAACTTAATATCAATTATGAGATTATAAAACCATTTAAAGCGAGTAATAAGGCTTTTGAAGGCTTAGCTGAATAAAAATGGGCTTTTCTTGCCAATGATTGGTTTTTCTTCACATTTCTCAAGGTAAACATTTAATTATAATCTTTTTTAACCAAAAATGTAAAAAATATTCAACTTAAAATCAATTATGGGATTACAAAACCATTTAAAGGGAGTAGTAAGGCTTTTGAAGGAATGGGTGATTATAATTGGACTGTTCTTGCCAATAAATGGCTTTTTCTTCATGTTTCCAAAGAAAAATATTCAATTATAATCTGTTTTAACCAAAAATGTAAAAAAACTCAGCTTAAATCAATTATGAGGTTATAAAACCATTTAAAGCGAGTAATAAGGCTTTTAAAGGATTGGGTGGCTATAATTGGACTTTTGGTACTAATGAATGGCTTTTTCTTCATATTTCCCAAGGCAAACATTCAAGTATAATCTGTTTTAACCAAAAATATAAAAAAATTCAACTTAAAATCAATTATGAGGTTATAAAACCGTTTAAAGAGATTAATAGGGCTTCTGAAGGCTTCAGTGACTAGAAATGAGCTTTTATTGCTAATGAATGTACTTTTCTTCATGTTTCCCTAGGAAAACATTCAATTATAATCTGTTTTAACTAAAAACGTAAGAAAATTCAACTTATAATCAATTATGAGGTTATAAAACTGTTTAAAGAGAGTAATAGGGCTTCTAAAGGCTTCGGTTACTAGAAATAGGATTTTCTTGCCAATGAATGAGTTTTTCTTCATGTTTCTTGAGGCAAACATTCAAT
>NW_018397738.1:7440-7785 GCF_002168275.2 Theobroma umbraticum | reverse complement strand
TAATTGATTTTAAGCTGAATTGTTTTACATTTTTGGTTAAAACAGATTATAATTGAATATTTTCCTTAGGAAACATGAAGAAAAAGCCATTTATTGACAAGAACAGTCCAATTATAATCACCCATTCCTTCAAAAGCCTTACTGCTCCCTTTAAATGGTTTTGTAATCCCATAATTGATTTTAAGCTAAATGTTTTTTACATTTTTGGTTAAAAAAGATTATAATTGAATGTTTGCCTTGAGAAATGTGAAGAAAAACCAATCATTGGCAAGAAAAGCCTATTTTTAGTCACCTAAGCCTTCAAAAGCCTTATTACTCGGTTTAAATGGTTTTATAATCTCATAA
>NW_018397738.1:7274-7430 GCF_002168275.2 Theobroma umbraticum | reverse complement strand
GTTGAGTTTTTTTACATTTTTGGTTAAAACAAATTATAATTGAATCTTTTCCTTGAGAAACCAGAAGAAAAACCAATTCATTGGCAAGAAAAGCCCATTTATAGTCACCTAAGCCATCAAAATCCTTAGTACTCTCTTTAAATGATTTTATAATCT
>NW_018397738.1:5933-7264 GCF_002168275.2 Theobroma umbraticum | reverse complement strand
TTTAAGTTGAATTGTTTTTATATTTTTGCTTAAAACAGATTATAATTAAATGTTTACCTTGAAAAATGTGAAGAAAAACTAATTCATTGGCAAGAAAACCCATTTATAGTCACTCAAGCCTTCAAAAGCCTTATTACTTGCTTTGAACGGTTTTATAATCTCATAACTGATTTTAAGTTGAATTTTCTTACGTTTCTGGTAAAAACAGATTATAATTGAATGTTTGCCTTGGGAAACCTAAAGAAAAAGCTATTTATTGACAAGAAAAGTCCTTATAGTTATCCAATCTTTCAAAAGCCTTATTACTCTCTTTCAATGGTTTTATAACCTCAAAATTGATTTTAAGTTCAATTGTTTTACATTTTTAGTTAAAATAGATTATAATTAAATGTTTTCCTTGAGAAACGTGAAGAGAAACCAATTCATTGGTAAGAAAAGCCTATTTATAGTCACCCAAGCATTTGAAAGCTTTATTACTCGCTTTAAATGGTTTTATAATTTTATAATTGATTTTAAGTTTAATTTTTTAAGATTTTTTGCTAAAACAAATTAAAATTGAATCTTTGCCTCAAGAAACATGATGAAAAACCCATTCATTGGCAAGAAAAGCCCATTTATAGTCACCCAAGCCTTTAAAAGCCTTATTACTCTCTTTAAATGGTTTTATAACCTCAAAATCGATTTTAAGTTGAATTTTTTATATTTTTGGTTAAAACAAATTATGATTGAATGTTATCTTGGGAAACCTCAGGAAAAAGCCATTCATTGGGAAGAAAAGCCCATTTATAGTCACCCAAGCCTTCAAAAGCCTCATTACACCCTTTAAATGGTTTTATAATCTCAATTGATTTTAAGTTGAAGTTTTTTACATTGTTTATTAAAAAAAATTATAATTGAATGTTTACCTTGGGAAACATGAAGAAAAAGACATTTATTTGCAAGAAAAGGCTATTTATAGTCACTCAAGCCTTCAAAAGCTTTATTACTTTCTTTAAACGATTTTATAGACTCAAAATTGATTTTAAGTTTAATTTTTTTACAGTTTTGGTTAAAACAGATTATTATTGAATGTCTTTAGAAACATGAAGAAAAACCAATTCATTGGCAAGAAAAGCGCAATTACAGTCACCCAAGCCTTCAAAAGCCTTATTACTCTCTTTAAATAGTTTTATAACCTCATAATTGATTTTAAGTTGAATTTTCTCATGTTTTTGTTAAAACAGATTATAATTGAATGTTTGCCCTGGGAAACATGAAGAAAAAGCCATTCATTGGTACAAAAAGTCCAATTATAATCACCCAATCCTTCAAAAGCCTTTTTACTTGCTTTA
>NW_018397738.1:5714-5833 GCF_002168275.2 Theobroma umbraticum | reverse complement strand
TTTAATTGTTTCACATTTTTGGTTAAAACAGATTATAATTGAATGTTTGCTTTGGGAAACCTGAGGAAAAAGCCATTCATTGGCAAGAAAAGCCCATTTATAGTCACCCAAGCCTTCAA
>NW_018397738.1:5417-5581 GCF_002168275.2 Theobroma umbraticum | reverse complement strand
AATTGAATGTTTGCCTTGGGAAACATGAAGAAAAACACATTCATTGGCAAGAAAGTCTATTTATAGTCACCCAAGCTTTCAAAAGCCTTATTACTTTCTTTAAACAGTTTTATAGACTCAAAATTGATTTTAAGTTTACGTTTTTTACATTTTTAGTTAAAACA
>NW_018397738.1:5303-5407 GCF_002168275.2 Theobroma umbraticum | reverse complement strand
GAATGTTTTCCTTGAGAAACATGAAAAAAAACCAATTCATTGGCAAGAAAAGTGGAATTACAATCACCCAAGCCTTTAAAAGCTTTATTACTCTCTTTAAATGG
>NW_018397738.1:5108-5293 GCF_002168275.2 Theobroma umbraticum | reverse complement strand
TCATAATTGATTTTAAGTTGAATTTTCTTACGTTTTTTGTTAAAACCGATTATAAATGAATGTTTGCCTTAGGAAACATAAAGAAAAAGCCATTCATTGGTACAAAAAGTCCAATTATAATCACCCAACCTTCAAAAGCCTTTGTACTCGCTTTAAATGGTTTTGTAATCTCATAATTGATTTTA
>NW_018397738.1:4944-5098 GCF_002168275.2 Theobroma umbraticum | reverse complement strand
TTTTTACATTTTTGCTTAAAACAGATTATAATTGAATGTTTTCCAAGAGAAACATGAAGAAAAAGCAATTCATTGGCAAGAAAAACCCATTTATAGTCATCCAAGCCTTCGAAAGGCCTCATTACTCACTTTAAATAGTTTTATAATCTCATAA
>NW_018397738.1:4796-4915 GCF_002168275.2 Theobroma umbraticum | reverse complement strand
TTGGTTAAAACAGATTATAATTGAATGCTTGCCTAGAGGAACATGAAGAAAAATAAATTCATTGCCAAGAAAAACCCATTTATAGTCACCCAAGCCTTCAAAAGGCCTCGTTACTCACT
>NW_018397738.1:4449-4622 GCF_002168275.2 Theobroma umbraticum | reverse complement strand
CCAAGCCTTCAAAAGCCTTATTACTCTCTTTAAATGGTTTTATAACCTCATAATGGATTGTAAGTTGAATTTTCTTATGTTTTTTATTAAAATAGATTATAATTGAATGTTTGCCTTTAGGAAACATGAAGAAAAGCACATTCATTGGCAAGAAAAGCTCATTTATAGTCACC
>NW_018397738.1:4082-4246 GCF_002168275.2 Theobroma umbraticum | reverse complement strand
TTATTACTCTCTTTAAATGATTTTATAACCTCAAAATTAATTTTAAGTTGAATTTTTTTACCTTTTTGGTTAAAAAAGGTTATAATTGAATGTTTACCTTGGGAAACATTAAGAAAAAGCCATTCATTGGCAAGAAAAGTCCAATTACAGTCACCCATTCCTTC
>NW_018397738.1:3859-3982 GCF_002168275.2 Theobroma umbraticum | reverse complement strand
CCCAATTCTTTCGAAGCCTTTTTACTCTCTTTAAATAGTTTTGTAATCTCATAAGTGATTTTAAGTTCAATGTTTTTTATATTTTTGCTTAAAACAGATTATAATTGATTGTTCTCCTAGAGG
>NW_018397738.1:3559-3729 GCF_002168275.2 Theobroma umbraticum | reverse complement strand
TACATTTTTGGTCAAAACATATTATAATTGAATGTTTGCCTCAGGAAAAATAAACAAAAGCCCATTCATTGGCAAGAAAACCCCATTTATAGTCCCCCAAGCCTTCAAAAGCCCATTTACTCTCTTTAAATGGTTTTATAACCTCAAAATTGATTTTAAGTTCAATTGTT
>NW_018397738.1:3110-3235 GCF_002168275.2 Theobroma umbraticum | reverse complement strand
CAAGCCTTTAAAAACCTTATTACTCTCTTTAAATGGTTTTATAACTTCAAAATCAATTTTAAGTTCAATGCTTTATATTTTTGGTTAAAACAGATTATAATTGAATGTTTGCCTTGGGAAACCTA
>NW_018397738.1:2926-3050 GCF_002168275.2 Theobroma umbraticum | reverse complement strand
AATTGAATGTTTACCTTGGGAAACATGAAGAAAAACATATTCATTGGCAAGAAAGGGCTATTTATAGTCACCGAAGCCTTCAAAAGCCTTATTACTTTTTTTTAAACTGTTTTATAGACTCAAA
>NW_018397738.1:2734-2916 GCF_002168275.2 Theobroma umbraticum | reverse complement strand
TCTCTTTAAATAGTTTTATAACCTAATAATTGATTTTAAGTTAAATTTTCTCACGTTTTTAGTTAAAACGTATTATAATTGAATGTTTGCCTTGAAAAACATAAAGAAAAGCCATTCATCGGTACAAAAATTCCAATTATAATCACCCAATTCTTTCGAAGCCTTTTTACTCTCTTTAAATA
>NW_018397738.1:2344-2574 GCF_002168275.2 Theobroma umbraticum | reverse complement strand
AGTTGAATTTTTTTACATTTTTGGTCAAAACATATTATAATTGAATGTTTGCCTTAGGAAAAATAAAGAAAAGCCCATTCATTGGCAAGAAAACCCCATTTATAGTCACTCAAGCCTTCAAAAACCTTATTACTCTCTTTAATTGGTTTTATTATCTCAAAATTCATTTTAAGTTGAATGTTTTTACATTGTTGGTTAAGACCAATTGTAATTGAATGTTTGGTTTGAGA
>NW_018397738.1:1702-1830 GCF_002168275.2 Theobroma umbraticum | reverse complement strand
GATAAGAAAAGTCCAATTATAGTTATCCAATCTTTCGAAAGCCTTATTACTCTCATTAAACGGTTTTATAACCCCAAAATTGATTTTAAGTTCAATTGTTTTACATTTTTGGTTAAAACAGATTATAA
>NW_018397738.1:1058-1261 GCF_002168275.2 Theobroma umbraticum | reverse complement strand
GAATGTTTACCTTGGGAAACATGAAGAAAAACATATTCATTGGCAAGAAAAGGCTATTTTAATTGAATGTTTGGCTTGGGAAAGATAAAGAAAAACCAATTTATTGGCAAGAAAAGCCCATTTATAGTAAACTAAGGCTTTGAAAGTTTAATGACTCACTTTAAATGGTTTTAATCTCTTAATTGATTTTAAGTTGAATTTTT
>NW_018397738.1:554-785 GCF_002168275.2 Theobroma umbraticum | reverse complement strand
CAAGCCTTCAAAAGCCTTATTACTCTCTTTAAATAGTTTTAAAACCTCAAAATTAATTTTAAGTTGAATTGTTTTATATTTTTGGCTAAAACAGATTGTAATTGAACGTTTGACTTGAGAAACGTGAAGAAAAACTAATTCATTAGTAAGAAAAGTGCATTTATAGTCACCTAAGCATTCGAAAGCCTTACTACTCCTTTTAAATGGTTTTGTAATCTCATAATTAATTTT
>NW_018397738.1:380-534 GCF_002168275.2 Theobroma umbraticum | reverse complement strand
TTTTTAGTTAAAACAGATTATAATTGAAGGTTTACCTTGAGAAACATGAAGAGAAACCAATTCATTGGTAGGAAAAGCCCATTTATAGTCACCCAAGCCTTCGGAAGCCTTATGACTCGCTTTAAATGGTATTATAATCTCATAATTGATTTTA
>NW_018397738.1:227-370 GCF_002168275.2 Theobroma umbraticum | reverse complement strand
TTTCATATTTTTGGTTAAAACAAACTATAATTGAATTTTTTTCCCTAATAAACATGATGAAAAACACATTCATTGGCAAGAAAAGCCCATTTATAGCCACCTAAGCCTTCAAAGGCCTTATTACTCTCTTTAAATGGTTTTAT
>NW_018397738.1:108-217 GCF_002168275.2 Theobroma umbraticum | reverse complement strand
TTATTTTTAAGTTGAATTTTTTTACATTTATTGTTAAAACATATTATAATTGAATGTTTGCTTTGGGAAACATGAAGAAAAAAAATTCATTGGCAAGAAAAGCCCATTT
>NW_018397738.1:0-98 GCF_002168275.2 Theobroma umbraticum | reverse complement strand
AAGTCTTCAAAAGCCTTATTACTCTTTTTAAACAGTTTTAGAGCCTTAAAATTGATTTTAAGTTTAATTTTTTTACATTTTTGGTTAAAACAGATTAT
>NW_018397737.1:1548-1690 GCF_002168275.2 Theobroma umbraticum | reverse complement strand
AAAGTGAGTAAAAAGGCTTTTGAAGGAATAGGTGACTATAAATGGACTCTTCTTGCCAATGAATGTCTTTTTCGTTACGTTTCTCAAGGTAGGCATCAATTCTAGCCTGTTTTAACTAAAAATGTAAAAAAGTTCAACTTAA
>NW_018397737.1:1420-1538 GCF_002168275.2 Theobroma umbraticum | reverse complement strand
GGCATTATAAAACAATGTAAAGCGAGTAATAAGGCTTCTTGAAGGTATGGGTGACTATAAATGGACTTTCCTTGCCAATGAAAGCTTTTTTCTTCACGTTTCTAATGGCAGACATTCA
>NW_018397737.1:1088-1267 GCF_002168275.2 Theobroma umbraticum | reverse complement strand
TCTTGCCAATGAATGCCTTTTTCTTTATGTTTCTTGAGGTAGACATCCAATTATTATCTGTTTAAGCTAAATATGTAAAATAATTCAACTTAAAACTAAATATGGCATTACAAAGCCATTTAAAATGAGTAACAAGGCTTTTAAAGGAATGGGTGACTATAATTGGACTTTTCTTATCA
>NW_018397737.1:773-937 GCF_002168275.2 Theobroma umbraticum | reverse complement strand
AAAGTGAGTAATAAGGCTTTTGAAGGAATGGGTGATTATAAATGGACTTCTCTTACCAATGAGCCTTTTTTTTTACGTTTCTTGAGGTTGACATTCAATTATAAACTGTCTTAACCAAAAATGCACAAAGAATTCAAATTTAAATCAATTTTGAGATTATAAAA
>NW_018397737.1:548-687 GCF_002168275.2 Theobroma umbraticum | reverse complement strand
GTTATGGCATTATAAAACCATTTAAAGTGAGTAATGAGGCTTTTGAAGGTATGGTCGACTATAAATGAACTTTTCTTACCAATGAATACCTTTTTCATCACGTTTCTCAAGCTAGAGAGTCAATTATAATATGTTTTAA
>NW_018397737.1:339-521 GCF_002168275.2 Theobroma umbraticum | reverse complement strand
AAATAAATTATGTGATTATAAAACCATTTAAAGTGTGTAATAAGGCTTTCAAAGCAATAGGTGACTATTAATGGACTTTTCTTGCCAATGAATGCTTTTTTCTTCATGTTTCTTAAGCTAAATATTTAATTCAGTTTGTTTGAACTAAAAATGTACAAAGAATTCAAATTGAAATCAATTTT
>NW_018397737.1:149-329 GCF_002168275.2 Theobroma umbraticum | reverse complement strand
AACCATTTAAAGTGAGTAATAAGGCTTTTGAAGGAACTGGTTAGTATAAATAGACTTTTCTTGAGAATGAATGTTTTTTTCTTTATGTTTCTTGAGGTAGACATTCAATTGTAGTCTGTTCTAGATAAAAATATAAAAAAATTCAACTTAAAATCAATTATGGCATTATAAAATCATTTA
>NW_018397737.1:0-131 GCF_002168275.2 Theobroma umbraticum | reverse complement strand
TTGAAGGTATGGGTGACTATAAATGAACTTTTCTTACCAATGAATACCTTTTTCATCACATTTCTCAAGCTAGAGATTCAATTATAATATGTTTTAATCAAAAATGTAAAAAAATTTGAACTTAAAATAAA
>NW_018397736.1:2622-2760 GCF_002168275.2 Theobroma umbraticum | reverse complement strand
TTTATAATCTCATAATTGATTTTAAGTTGAATTTTTTCTATTTTTCTTTAAAACAGACAATAATTGAATGTCTATCTTAAAAAAGTGCAAAAAAAGCCATTGATTGAGAAAAAAAGTTCTATTATAGTCACGCATTCC
>NW_018397736.1:2172-2297 GCF_002168275.2 Theobroma umbraticum | reverse complement strand
TTTTATATTTTTTTTAAAATAGACTGTAAGTGATTGTCTACCCTAGTAAAACATACAGAAAAAGCCATTCATTGAGAAAAAAAGTACATTTATAGTCACCCATTCCTTCAAAAGGCTTATTACTC
>NW_018397736.1:1585-1706 GCF_002168275.2 Theobroma umbraticum | reverse complement strand
TTTTTTAAATTTTTCTTTAAAATAGACAATAATTGAATGTCTATCTTGA
The DNA here is from genome assembly GCF_002168275.2 of Theobroma umbraticum. Taxonomy (NCBI): domain Eukaryota; kingdom Viridiplantae; phylum Streptophyta; class Magnoliopsida; order Malvales; family Malvaceae; genus Theobroma; species Theobroma umbraticum. The sequence continues at coordinate 1,657 of NW_018397736.1, read as the reverse complement.
GAAACGTGTAGAAAAAGTCATTAATTGAGAAAAAAAGTCTATTTATAGTCACCCATTTCTTCGAAAGGCTTA
>NW_018397736.1:1079-1210 GCF_002168275.2 Theobroma umbraticum | reverse complement strand
ACTCGCTTTAAATAGTTTTATAATCTCATAATTAATTTTAAGTTCAATTATTTTATATTTTTTGTTAAAACAGACTATAATTGATTGTTTACCTCGAGAAATGTGCGAAAAAAGCCATTCATTGAGAAGAA
>NW_018397736.1:851-1069 GCF_002168275.2 Theobroma umbraticum | reverse complement strand
ATAGTCACTCATTCTTTCAAAAGGCTTATTACCCGCTTTTAATGTTTTTATAATCTCACAATTGATTTTAAGTTTAATTTGTTTGCTTTTTTTGTTAAAACAGACTATAATTGAATGCCTGCGTTAGGAAACATGCAGAAAAACCTTTTCATTGAGAAGAAATGGCCATTTATAGTTACCCATTCCTTCAAGAGCCTTATTACTCGGTTTAAATGGTT
>NW_018397736.1:748-841 GCF_002168275.2 Theobroma umbraticum | reverse complement strand
ATAATTGATTTTAAGTTGAATTTTTTTATATTTTTTGTTAAAGCAGACTATAATTGATTGTTTACCTCAAGAAGTGTGCAAAAAAGCCATTCA
>NW_018397736.1:615-738 GCF_002168275.2 Theobroma umbraticum | reverse complement strand
AAGTCCATTTATAGTTACTCATTTCTTGAAAAGGCTTATTACCCACTTTTAATGGTTTTATAATCTCAAAATTGATTTTAAGTTGAATTTTTTTGCTTTTTTTGTGAAAACAGACTATAATTG
>NW_018397736.1:0-138 GCF_002168275.2 Theobroma umbraticum | reverse complement strand
TTTTACATTTTTGATTAAAACATATTATAATTGAATGTTTACCTCTAGAAACGTGAAGAAACAAGCACTCATTGACAAGAAAAATCCATTTAGAGTCACTTATTCCTTCGAAAAGCTTATTACGTTTTAAACGATTTT
>NW_018397735.1:1222-1355 GCF_002168275.2 Theobroma umbraticum | reverse complement strand
TTTATAATCTCATAATTGATTTTAAGTTGAATGTTTTTACATTTTTCTTTAAAAGAGACAATAATTGAATGTCTAACTTGAGAAATGTACAATAAAAGCCATTGATTGAGAAGAAAAGTTTATTTATAGTCAC
>NW_018397735.1:1063-1208 GCF_002168275.2 Theobroma umbraticum | reverse complement strand
GGCTTATTACTCGCTTTAAATAGTTTTATCATCTCATAATTAATTTTAAGTTGATTTTTTTTGACATTTTTTTATTAAAACATACTATAATTGAATCTCTACCTCGAGAAACATGAAGAGACAAGCATTCATTGACAAGAAAAGT
>NW_018397735.1:954-1053 GCF_002168275.2 Theobroma umbraticum | reverse complement strand
TCACCCATTCCTTCAAATAGCTTATTACTCGCTTTAAATAGTTTAAGAATCTCATAATTGATTTTAAGTTGAATTTTTTTACATTTTTGATTAAAACAT
>NW_018397735.1:407-523 GCF_002168275.2 Theobroma umbraticum | reverse complement strand
TTTTTGATTAAAACATACTATAATTGAATGTCTACCTCGAGCAACGTGAAGAAAGAAGTATTTATTGACAAGAAAACTCTATTTTGAGTCACCTATTCCTTCAAAAGGCTTATTAC
>NW_018397735.1:0-118 GCF_002168275.2 Theobroma umbraticum | reverse complement strand
TAGTCACTCATTCCTTCAAAAGGCTTATTACCCGCTTTTAATTGTTTTATAATCCCATAATTGATTTTAAGTCAAATTGTTTTGTATTTTTTTTAAAAATAAACTATAATTGAATACT
>NW_018397734.1:5125-5315 GCF_002168275.2 Theobroma umbraticum | reverse complement strand
TAATCTCATAATTGATTTTAAGTTAAATTTTTTTACATTTATGGTTAAAACATACTATAATAAAATGTTTGTCTTGAGAAACGTGCAAAAATTATCATTAATTGTGAAGAAAAGTCCATTTATAGTCACTCATTCCTTCAGAAGGCTTATTACTTACTTTAAATAGTTTTATAATCTCATAATTGATTTT
>NW_018397734.1:4721-4863 GCF_002168275.2 Theobroma umbraticum | reverse complement strand
ATAAGTGATTGTCTACCTCGAGAAACATGCAAAAAAAGCCATTCTTTGAGAAGAAAAGTCTATTTATTGTCACTCATTCCTTCAAAAGTCTTATTACCCGCTTTATATAGTTTTATAATCTCATAATTAATTTTAAGTTGAA
>NW_018397734.1:4567-4711 GCF_002168275.2 Theobroma umbraticum | reverse complement strand
TTTTTCTTTAAAACAGACTATAATTGAAAGTTTGCATCAGGTAAGGTGTAGAAAAAGCCATTTATTGAGAAGAGAAATCCATTTTTAGTTACTCATTCTTTCGAAAGCCTTATTACTCGGTTTAATGATTTTATAATCTCATAA
>NW_018397734.1:4178-4375 GCF_002168275.2 Theobroma umbraticum | reverse complement strand
TGATTTTAAGTTGAATTTTTTTACATTTTTGATTAAAAAAGACAATAATTGAATATCAACCTCAAGAAAAGTGAAGAAACAAGCATTCAATGACAAGAAAAGTCCATTTAGAGTCACTCATTTCTTCAAAAAGCATATTAATCGCTTTAAATAATTTTTTAATCTCATAATTGATTTTAAGTTAAATTTTTTTACAT
>NW_018397734.1:3850-3985 GCF_002168275.2 Theobroma umbraticum | reverse complement strand
TTTTTTTTATTTTTTATTAAAATAAACTATAATTGAATGTCAGTTTGGGGAAACGTGTAGAAAAAGCCTTTCATTGAGAAGAAAAATCTATTTTTAGTCACCTATTCTTTCAAAAGCTTTATTACTCGGTTTAAA
>NW_018397734.1:3770-3840 GCF_002168275.2 Theobroma umbraticum | reverse complement strand
ATCTCATAATTGATTTTAAGTTGAAATTTTTAACATTTTTCTTTATAACAGACAATAATTGAATGTCTAA
>NW_018397734.1:3666-3760 GCF_002168275.2 Theobroma umbraticum | reverse complement strand
GTGTAGAAAAAGCCATTGATTGACAAGAAAAGTCCATTTAATTAGAGTCACCCATTCCTTCAAAAGGCTTATTACTCATTTTAAATAGTTTTAT
>NW_018397734.1:3450-3646 GCF_002168275.2 Theobroma umbraticum | reverse complement strand
GTTGAATTTTTTATATTTTTTATTAAAACAGAATATAATTGATTTTCTACCTTGAGAAACATGCAAAAAAAGCCATTCATTGAGAAAAAAATTCATTTTAGTCACTCATTCCTTCAAAAGGCTTGTTATCTGCTTTTAATAATTTTATAATCTCATAATTGATTTTAAGTTAAATTTTTTTATATATTTTTTAAAA
>NW_018397734.1:3031-3192 GCF_002168275.2 Theobroma umbraticum | reverse complement strand
CATTCATTGAGAAGAAAAGTCCATTTATAGTCACCCATTACTTCAAAAGGCTTACCACTCGCTTTAAATAGTTTTATAATCTCATAATTGATTTTAAGTTAATTTTCTTTTACATTTTTGATTAAAACATACTATAATTGAATATCTATCTCAAGAAACGT
>NW_018397734.1:2702-2882 GCF_002168275.2 Theobroma umbraticum | reverse complement strand
TGATTTTAAGTTGAATTTTTTTACATTTTTGATTAAAACATATTGTAATTGAATGTCTGCCTGGAGAAATGTGAAGAAAAAATCATTCTTGATAAGAAAAGTACATTTAGAGTTACCCATCCCTTCGAAAGCCTTATTACTCGGTTTAAATGGTTTGATAATCTCATAATTGATTTTAAG
>NW_018397734.1:2545-2692 GCF_002168275.2 Theobroma umbraticum | reverse complement strand
TTACATTTTTTGTTAAAACAGACAATAATTGAATGTCTATCTCAAGAAACGTGTAAAAAAGCTAATCATTAAGAAGAAAAGTCCAATTATAGTCACTCTTTCCTTCAAAAGCCTTATTACTAGCTTTAAATAGTTTTATAATCTCAT
>NW_018397734.1:2411-2535 GCF_002168275.2 Theobroma umbraticum | reverse complement strand
AAGTTGAATTTTTTTACATTTTTTGTTAAAACAGACTATAATTGAATGTCCAGCTCTTGAAACATACAAAAAAAAGCCATTCATTGAGAAAAAAAAGTCCATTTATAGTCACTCATTCCTTCAA
>NW_018397734.1:2124-2396 GCF_002168275.2 Theobroma umbraticum | reverse complement strand
CATTTTTCTTTAAAACGGACAACAATTGAATGTCTAACTCAAGAAACATGCAGAAAAAGCCATTGATTGAGAACAAAAGTCCATTTATAGTCGCCCATTCCTTCAAAAGGCTTATTACTCGCTTCAAATAGTTTTTCAATCTCATAATTGATTTTAAGTTAAATTTTTTTAAACTTTTGATTAAAACATACTATAATTGAATGTCCACCTCGAAAAATGTGAAGAAACAAGCATTCATTGACAAGAAAAATCCATTTAGAGTCACTCATTCC
>NW_018397734.1:1869-1958 GCF_002168275.2 Theobroma umbraticum | reverse complement strand
GAGAAATGTGAAGAAACAAACATTCATTGATAAGAAAAGTCCATTTAGAGTCACTGATTCCTTCAAAAGGCTTATTACTCACTTTAAAT
>NW_018397734.1:1752-1859 GCF_002168275.2 Theobroma umbraticum | reverse complement strand
TCTCAAAATTGATTTTAAGTTAGATTTTTTTATATTTTTTGTTGAAACAGACTATAATTGAATGTATGCCTCAAGAAACATAAAGAAACAAGCATTCATTGACAAGA
>NW_018397734.1:1677-1742 GCF_002168275.2 Theobroma umbraticum | reverse complement strand
TAGAGTCACTCATTCCTTCAAAAGGCTTATTACTCGCTATCAATAGTTTTATAATCTCATAATTG
>NW_018397734.1:1523-1667 GCF_002168275.2 Theobroma umbraticum | reverse complement strand
GAATATTTTTACATTTTTTATTATAACAGTCTATAATTGATTGTTTACATTGAAAAATGTGCAAAAAAAGCCATTCATTGAGAAAAAAAATCCATTTTAGTCACTCATTCCTTCAAAAGGCTTGTTACCCGCTTTTAATAGTTT
>NW_018397734.1:1383-1511 GCF_002168275.2 Theobroma umbraticum | reverse complement strand
ATTGAATTTAAGTTGAATTTTTTTATATTTTTTATTAAAACAGACTATAATTGAATATCTGCTTTATGAAATGTGTAGAAAAAGCCTGTTCATTAAGAAGAAAAGTTCATTTATAGCCACCCATTCCT
>NW_018397734.1:997-1159 GCF_002168275.2 Theobroma umbraticum | reverse complement strand
AATTGATTTTAAGTCAAATTTTTTTATATTTTTCTTTAAAACAAACTATAATTATAAACCTGCCTCACGAAAGGTATAGAAAAAGCCATTCATTGAGAAGACAAATCCATTTTTAGCCACCCATTCTTTCGAAAGCCTTATTACTCGGTTTAAATAATTTTA
>NW_018397734.1:869-979 GCF_002168275.2 Theobroma umbraticum | reverse complement strand
TAAGTTGAATTTTTTTACATTTTTCTTTAAAATAGACAATAATTGAATGTCTATATCGAGAAACATACAGAAAAAGCCATTGATTAAGAAGAAAAGTCCATTTATAGTCA
>NW_018397734.1:671-845 GCF_002168275.2 Theobroma umbraticum | reverse complement strand
CTCGCTTTAAATAATTTTATAATCTCATAATTGATTTTAAGTTAAATTTTTTTGCATTTTTTTATTAAAACAGACTATAATTGAATGTCTGTCTTGAGAAACGTGAAAAAATAAGCATTCAAAGACAATAAAAGTCCATTTAGAGTCACCCATTTCTTCAAAAAGCTTATTAAT
>NW_018397734.1:213-453 GCF_002168275.2 Theobroma umbraticum | reverse complement strand
ACATCAAGAAACGTGAAGAAATAAGCATTCATTGAGAAGAAAAGTCTATTTAGAATCACACATTCCTTCAAAAGGCTTATTACTCGGTTTAGATAGTTTTATAATCTTATAATTGATTTTAAGTTATTTGTTTTTCATTTTTTGTTAAAATAGACTACAATTGAATATCTATCTTAGGAAACGTGAAGAAAAAGCCATTCATTGAGAAGAAAAATCTATTTTTAGTCACTCATTCTTTTG
>NW_018397734.1:0-134 GCF_002168275.2 Theobroma umbraticum | reverse complement strand
TAGACAATAATTGAATGTCTATCTCTAGAAACGTGTACAAAAAGGCATTGATTGAGAAGAAAAGTCCATTTATAGTCACTCATTCCTTCAAAAAGCTTATTAATCGCTTTAAATGGTTTTATAATCTCATAATT
>NW_018397733.1:38998-39197 GCF_002168275.2 Theobroma umbraticum | reverse complement strand
AAAAGCCTTATTACTCGCTTTAAATTGTTTTATAATCTCATAATTGATTTTAGACTGAATTTTTTTACATTTTTGGGTAAAAGAGTCTATAATCGAATGTCTACCTCGAGAAACATGAAAAAAAAGCATTCATTGACAAGAAAGGTCCATTTAAATTCACTCATTCTTTAAAAAGCCTTATTACTCGCTTTAAATTTTT
>NW_018397733.1:38806-38988 GCF_002168275.2 Theobroma umbraticum | reverse complement strand
ATAATTGATTTTAAGTTAAATTTTTTTACCTTTTTGGCTAAAACAGGCTATAATTGAATTTCTACTTGGAGAAACGTGAAGAAAAATGCATTCGTTGACAAGAAAAATCCATTTATAGTCACCCATTCCTTCAAAAGCCTTATTACTAACTTTAAATCGTTTTATAATCCCAAAATTGATTT
>NW_018397733.1:38719-38796 GCF_002168275.2 Theobroma umbraticum | reverse complement strand
TTTTTTACATTTTTGGTTAAAATACACTATAATAATTGAATGTCTATCTCAAGAAACATGAAGAAAAAGGCATTCAT
>NW_018397733.1:38302-38597 GCF_002168275.2 Theobroma umbraticum | reverse complement strand
TGAATTGTTTTACATTTTTCATTAAAACAGATTATAATTAAATGTCTACCTCGAGAAACATGAAAAAAGGCATCCATTAGAAAGAAAAGTCTATTTATAGTCACTTATTCCTTCAAAAGCCTTATTAATCACTTTAAATGGTTTTATAAACTCATAATTAATTTTATGTTGATTTTTTTTACATTTTTCAGTCAACAGACTATAATTCAATGCCTATCTTAAAACCGTGTTGAAAAAGCTATCATTAAGAAGAAAAGTTCATTTATAGTCACCCATTCCTTCAAAAGCCTTATTA
>NW_018397733.1:38164-38287 GCF_002168275.2 Theobroma umbraticum | reverse complement strand
TTTATAATCTTATAATTGATTTTAAGTTAAATTTTTTTACATTTATGGTTAAAACACACAATAATTGAATGTCTACCTTAGAAAATATGAAGAAAAAGGTATTCATTGGCAAGAAAAGTCTAT
>NW_018397733.1:37971-38154 GCF_002168275.2 Theobroma umbraticum | reverse complement strand
CCATTCCTTTAAAAGCCTTATTACTCGCTTTAAATTATTTTATAATAACAAAATTTATTTTAAGTTGACTTTTTTTATATTTAAGGTTAAAAAGACTATAATTGAATGCTTGTTTTGAGAAACGTGTAAAAAAAACCATTCATTGACAAAAAAAGTCCATTTATAGTCACCCATTCCTTCAAA
>NW_018397733.1:37737-37871 GCF_002168275.2 Theobroma umbraticum | reverse complement strand
ATTTTAAGTTGAATTGTTTTACATTTTTCATTAAAACAGACTACAATTGAATGTCTATTTTAAGAAACATGAAAAAAACACATCCATTGGCAAGAAAAGTCTATTTATAGTCACCTATTCCTTCAAAAGCCTTA
>NW_018397733.1:37330-37496 GCF_002168275.2 Theobroma umbraticum | reverse complement strand
TATTACTCGCTTTAAATTGTGTTATAATCTCATAATTGATTTTAAGTTAAATTTTTTTTTACATTTTTGGCTAAAACAGACTATAATCGAATGTCTATCTCAAGAAACATGAAAAAAAAGCATTCATTGGCAAGAAAAGTTCATTTATAGTCACTCATTCCTTTAA
>NW_018397733.1:37224-37320 GCF_002168275.2 Theobroma umbraticum | reverse complement strand
ACTCGCTTTAAATTATTTTATAATCCTAAAATTGATTTTAAGTTAATTTTTTTTGAATTTTTAGTTAAAACAGACTATAAATGAAAGCCTACCTTG
>NW_018397733.1:37146-37214 GCF_002168275.2 Theobroma umbraticum | reverse complement strand
AAAAAAATCATTCATTGAGAAAAAAAGTCCATTTATATTCATTCATTCCTTCAAAAGCCTTATTACTT
>NW_018397733.1:36984-37136 GCF_002168275.2 Theobroma umbraticum | reverse complement strand
GTTTTATAATCTCATAATTGATTTAAAGTGAATTTTTTAATATTTTGACTAAAACAGAGTATAATCAAATGTCTACCTTGAGAAACTTGAAAAAACAAGTATTCATTGGCAAGAAAAGTCCATTTATAGTCACTCATTCCTTTAAAAGCCTT
>NW_018397733.1:36575-36734 GCF_002168275.2 Theobroma umbraticum | reverse complement strand
TAAATTTTTTTGAATTTTTGGTTAAAACAGACTATAATTGAATGCTTACCTTGAAATATGTGCAAAAAAACCATTCATTAAGAAAAAAACTCCATTTATAGTCACACATTCGTTCAAAAGCCTTATTACTCACTTTAAATTGTTTTATATTCTCATAAT
>NW_018397733.1:36427-36565 GCF_002168275.2 Theobroma umbraticum | reverse complement strand
TTGAATTTTTTACATTTTTTTGTTAAAACAGACTATAATTGAATGTCTACCTTAAAAAACGTGTAAAAAAAGCTATTCATTGTGAAGAAAAGTCCATTTATAGTCATCCATTCTTTAAAAAGCCTTATTACTCACTTT
>NW_018397733.1:35916-36201 GCF_002168275.2 Theobroma umbraticum | reverse complement strand
TAAATTTTTTTATATTTTTGTTTAAAATAGACTATAATAATTGAATGTCTATCTCAAGAAATGTGAAGAAAAAGATATTCATTGGCAAGAAAAGTCCATTGATAGTCACACATTCCTTCAAAAAGCCTTATTACTCGCTTTAAATGATTTTATGTTTTCATAATTGATTTTAAGTTGAATTGTTTTGAATTTTTCATTAAAAGTGACTATAATTGAATGTCTACCTCAAAAAATATGATAAAAGGTATCCATTGGCAAGAAAAGTCTATTTATAGTCACTTATTC
>NW_018397733.1:35706-35906 GCF_002168275.2 Theobroma umbraticum | reverse complement strand
CTTATTACTCACTTTAAATGGTTTTATAAACTCAATTAACTTTAAGTTGAATTTTTTTACATTTTACAGTGAACAGACTATAATTCAATGCATGTCTTAGAAAACGTGTCGAAAAAGCTATCATTGAGATGAAAAGTTCATATATAGTCACTCGTTAATTCAAAAGCCTTATTACTCGTTTTAAATTGTTTTATAATCTT
>NW_018397733.1:35598-35696 GCF_002168275.2 Theobroma umbraticum | reverse complement strand
TTAAGTTAAATTGTTTTACATTTTTAGTTAAAACAGACAATATATTAATGTCTACCTCAGGAAACATGAAGAAAAAGGCATTCATTGGCAAGAAAAGT
>NW_018397733.1:35363-35588 GCF_002168275.2 Theobroma umbraticum | reverse complement strand
TCACCCATTCCTTTAAAAGGCTTATTACTCGCTTTAAAATGTTTTATAATCTCAAAATTTATTTTAAGTTGAATTTTTTAACATTTATGGATAAAAAGACTATAATTGAATGTATGCCTTGAGAAATGTGTAAGAAAATCATTCATTGAGGAAAAAAGTCCATTTATAGTCACCAATTCCTTCAAAAGCCTTATTACTCACAAGAAAAGTCCATTTATAGTCACC
>NW_018397733.1:35257-35353 GCF_002168275.2 Theobroma umbraticum | reverse complement strand
AAAGTCTTATTACTCGCTTTAAATTGTTTTACAATCCCAAAAATGATTTTAAGATAAATATTTTTGAATTTTTGGTTAAAACAGACTATAATTGAA
>NW_018397733.1:35178-35247 GCF_002168275.2 Theobroma umbraticum | reverse complement strand
GAAAAACATGTAAAAAAAACCATTCATTGAGAAAACAGCCCATTTATGGTCACCCATTCCTTCAAAAGC
>NW_018397733.1:34993-35168 GCF_002168275.2 Theobroma umbraticum | reverse complement strand
GCTTTAAATTCTTTTATTATCTCATAATTGATTTAAAGTAGAATTTTTTTATATTTTTAGCTAAAACAGACTATAATCAAATGTCAACCTCAAGAAACATAAAAAAAAAAGCATTCATTGGGAAGAAAAGTTCATTTATAGTCACCAATTCGTTTAAAAGCCTTATTACTCACTT
>NW_018397733.1:34861-34983 GCF_002168275.2 Theobroma umbraticum | reverse complement strand
AATAATCCCAAAATTGATTTTAACTTGAATTGTTTTACATTTATGGTCAAAACAGACTATAATTGAATGCCTTCCTTGAGAAACGGGCAAAAAAAGCTATTCATTGAGAAGAAAAGTCTATT
>NW_018397733.1:34323-34624 GCF_002168275.2 Theobroma umbraticum | reverse complement strand
TTTTTTTATATTTTTTATTAAAATAGACTATAATTGAATGTCTACCTTAAGAAAAGTGAAGAAAAAAGCATTCACTGGTAAGAATAGTCCATTTATAGTCACCAATTCCTTCAAAAGCCCTATTTCTCACTTTAATTATTTTATAATCTCATAATTGATTTTAGGTCAAATTTATTTACATTTTTGGCTAAAACATACTATAATTGAATTTCTACTTGGAGTAACGTGAAGAAAAATGCATTCGTCGGTAAGAAAAGTCCATTTATAGCCACCCATTCCTTCAAAAGCCCTATTACTCGCT
>NW_018397733.1:34166-34313 GCF_002168275.2 Theobroma umbraticum | reverse complement strand
TTATAATCTCATAATTGATTTTAACTTGAATTTATTTACACTTTTTACTAAAATAGATTATAATTAAATTTTTACTTGAGAAACATGAAGAAAAACACATTAGTTGGCAAGAAAAGTCCATTTATAGTCACCCATTCCTTCAAAAGC
>NW_018397733.1:33982-34156 GCF_002168275.2 Theobroma umbraticum | reverse complement strand
GCTTTAAATTGTTTTATAATCTCATTATTGATTTTAAGTTAAATTGTTTTACATTTTTTGCTAAAAGACACAATAATCGAATGTTTACCTCGAGAAACATGAAAAAAAAAGCATTCATTAGCAAGAAAGGTCCATTTATAGTCACCCATTCTTTTAAAAGCCTTATTACTCGCT
>NW_018397733.1:33831-33971 GCF_002168275.2 Theobroma umbraticum | reverse complement strand
TATAATCTCATAATTGATTTTAAGTTAAATATTTTTACATTTTTGGCTAAAACATACTATAATTGAATTTCTACTAGGAGAAACATGAAGAAAAACGCATTCGTTGACAAGAAAAGTCCATTTATAGTCACCCATTCCTT
>NW_018397733.1:33642-33731 GCF_002168275.2 Theobroma umbraticum | reverse complement strand
GAAGAGAAAGGCATTCATTGGTAAGAAAAGTCTATTTATAGTCACCCATTCTTTTAAAAGGCTTATTTACTCGCTTTAAATTATTTTAT
>NW_018397733.1:33470-33632 GCF_002168275.2 Theobroma umbraticum | reverse complement strand
TTTATTTTAAGTTGAATTTTTTTATATATATGGATAAAAAGACTATAATTGAATGCCTACCTTGAGAAATGTATAAAAAAAGCCATTCATTGAGGGAAAAAGTCCATTTATAGTCTCCTATTTCTTCAAAAGGCTTATTACTCACTTTAAATTATTTTATAA
>NW_018397733.1:33028-33460 GCF_002168275.2 Theobroma umbraticum | reverse complement strand
GATTTTAAGTTGAATTTTTTTATATTTTTGGCTAAAACAAAATATAATCGTATGTCTACCTTGAGAAACAAGAAAAAAAAGCATTCATTAGCAAGAAAAGTCCATTTATAGTCACCCATTTTTTTAAAAGCCTTATTACTTGCTTTAAATTATTTTATAATTTTAAAATTAATTTTAAGTTAATTTTTTTTCAATTTTTAGTTAAAATAGACTATAATTGAATGTTTGCCTTGAAAAACATGCAAAAAAAATCATTCATTGAGAAAACAACCCGTTTATGGTCACCCATTCCTTCAAAAACCTTATTACTCACTTTAAATCCTTTTATTATCTCATAATTGATTCAAAGTAGAATTTTCTTATATTTTTGGGTCAAATAGACTATAATCAAATGTCTACCTCAAGAAACATAAACAAAAAAGCATTCATTGG
>NW_018397733.1:32717-32836 GCF_002168275.2 Theobroma umbraticum | reverse complement strand
TTAATAATCCCAAAATTGATTTTAACTTGAATTGTTTTACATTTATGGTCAAAATAGACTATAATTGAATGCCTTCCTAAAAAAACGTGCAAAAAGGCTATTCATTGAGAAGAAAAGTC
>NW_018397733.1:32621-32707 GCF_002168275.2 Theobroma umbraticum | reverse complement strand
CACTCATTCCTTCAAAAGCCTTATTACTCAAGTTATATGGTTTTATAAACTTATAATTAATTTTAAGTTGAATTTTTTTACATTTT
>NW_018397733.1:32385-32521 GCF_002168275.2 Theobroma umbraticum | reverse complement strand
CCAATGAATGCCTTTTTCTTCACTTTTCTTGAGGTAGACATTTAATTATAGTCTTTTTAACAAAAAATGTAAAAAAATTCAACTTAAAATTAATTATAAGTTTATAATACCATATAAAGTGAGTAATAAGGCTTTT
>NW_018397733.1:32229-32375 GCF_002168275.2 Theobroma umbraticum | reverse complement strand
GTGACTATAAATGTACTTTTCTTCTCAATGAATAGCTTTTTTTGCCCGTTTCTCAAGAAAGACATTCAATTATAGTCTGTTTTGACCATAAATGTAAAAAAATTGAAGTTAAAATCAATTTTGAGATTATGAAACAATTTAAAGTG
>NW_018397733.1:31979-32219 GCF_002168275.2 Theobroma umbraticum | reverse complement strand
CTTTTAAACGAATTGGTGACTATAAATGAACTTTTCTTGCCAATGAATGCTTTTTTTTTATGTTTCTTGAGGTAGACATTTGATTATAGTCTGGTTTATCCAAAAATATAAAAAAATTCTACTTTAAATCAATTATGAGATAATAAAAGAATTTAGAGCGAGTAATAAGGCTTTTGAAGGAATGGGTGACCATAAATGGGCTGTTCTAGATGAATGGTTTTTTTTACATGTTTTTCAAGG
>NW_018397733.1:31635-31969 GCF_002168275.2 Theobroma umbraticum | reverse complement strand
ATTATAGTCTGTTTTAACCAAAAATTCAAAAACATTTATCTTAAAATCAATTTTGAGATAGCAAAACAATTTAAAGCGAGTAATAAGGCTTTTAAAAGAATGAATGACTATAAATGGACTTTTTTTATGAGTAATAAGGTTTTTGAAGGAATGGGTGACTATAAATGGACTTTTCTTGTGAGTAATAAGCCTTTTAAAGGAACGGGTGACTATAAATAGACTTTTGTTGCCAATGAATGCTTTTTCTTCATGTTTCCTGAGGTAGACATTAATATATTGTCTGTTTTAACCAAAAATGTAAAACAATTTCACTTAAAATCAATTATAAGATTAT
>NW_018397733.1:31447-31625 GCF_002168275.2 Theobroma umbraticum | reverse complement strand
AAAATGAGTAATAAGGCTTTTGAATTAATGGGTGACTATATATGAACTTTTCTTCTCAATGATGGCTTTTTCGACAAGTTTTCTAAGGCAGGCATTGAATTATAGTTTGTTCACTGTAAAATGTAAAAAAATTCAACTTAAAATTAATTGAGTTTATAAAACCATTTAAAGTGAGTAA
>NW_018397733.1:31148-31437 GCF_002168275.2 Theobroma umbraticum | reverse complement strand
GAAGGAATAGGTGACTATAAATAGACTTTTCTTGCCAATGGATACCTTTTTTCATATTTTTTGAGGTAGACATTCAATTATAGTCACTTTTAATGAAAAATGCAAAATAATTCAACTTAAAATCAATTATGAAAACATAAAACCATTTAAAGCGAGAAATAAGGCTTTTTGAAGGAATGTGTGACTATAAATGGACTTTTCTTGCCAATCAATATCTTTTTCTTCACGTTTCTTCAGATAGACATTCAATTATTATAGTCTATTTTAAACAAAAATATAAAAAAATTTA
>NW_018397733.1:30773-30919 GCF_002168275.2 Theobroma umbraticum | reverse complement strand
AAAGCGAGTAATAAGGCTTTTTAAGGAATGAGTGACTATAAATGGACTTTTCTTTACAATGAATAGCTTTTTTTACACGTTTTTTAAGGTATACATTCAATTATAGTCTGTTTTAACAAAAAAATGTAAAAAATTCAACTTAAAAT
>NW_018397733.1:30625-30756 GCF_002168275.2 Theobroma umbraticum | reverse complement strand
AACAATTTAAAGTGAGTAATAAGGCTTTTGAAGGAATGTGTGACTATAAATGGAGTGTTTTTCTTAATGAATGGTTTTTTTTGCACATTTTTCAAGGCAAGCATTCAATTATAGTCTGTTTTAACCAAAAA
>NW_018397733.1:30547-30615 GCF_002168275.2 Theobroma umbraticum | reverse complement strand
TTTAACTTAAAATCAAGTTTGGGATTATAAAACAATTTAAAGCGAGTAATAAGGCTTTTAAAGGAATC
>NW_018397733.1:30398-30537 GCF_002168275.2 Theobroma umbraticum | reverse complement strand
AATGGACTTTTCTTGCCAATGAATACTGTTTTTTTTAAGTTTCTCGAGGTAGACATTTGATTATACTCTGTTTTAGTCAAAAATTTTAAAAAATTTAACTTTAAATCAATTATGAGATTATAAAACAATTTAAAGCAAG
>NW_018397733.1:30179-30298 GCF_002168275.2 Theobroma umbraticum | reverse complement strand
ATAAATGGACTTTTCTTGCCAATGAATGCCTTTTTCTTCACATTTCTTGAGATACACATTCAATTGTTATAGTCTATTTTGACCAAAAATGTAAAAAAATTTAACTTAAAATCAATTTT
>NW_018397733.1:30054-30169 GCF_002168275.2 Theobroma umbraticum | reverse complement strand
AACTATTTAAAGTTAGTAATAAGGCTTTTGAAGGACCGGATGACTATAAATAGACTTTTCTTATCAGCGAATGCATTTTTTTTCACGTTTCTCCAAGTAGAAATTCAATTATAGT
>NW_018397733.1:29964-30044 GCF_002168275.2 Theobroma umbraticum | reverse complement strand
CAAAAATGTAAAAAAATTCAACTTAAAATCAATTGTTAGATTATAAAACAATTTAAAGCGAGAAATAAGGCTTTTAAAAG
>NW_018397733.1:29836-29954 GCF_002168275.2 Theobroma umbraticum | reverse complement strand
TATAAATGGACCTTTCTTGCCAATGAATGCTCTTTTTTTTCATGTTTATCAAGGTAGACATTCCATTATAGTCTCTTTTAGCCAAAAATGTAAAAAACTTCAACTTAAAATCAATTAT
>NW_018397733.1:29689-29818 GCF_002168275.2 Theobroma umbraticum | reverse complement strand
AAAGCGAGTAATAAGGTTTTTGAAGAAATGGGTGACTATAAATAGACTTTTCTTACCAACGAATGTGTTTTTCTTCACGTTTCTCTAGTAAATATTCAATTATAATCTGTTTTAGTAAAAAGTGTAAAT
>NW_018397733.1:29466-29679 GCF_002168275.2 Theobroma umbraticum | reverse complement strand
TAAAATCAATTATGAGATTATAAAATAATTTAAACTGAGTAATAGGGCTTTTGAAGGAATGGGTGACTATAAATGAACTTTTTTTCTCAATGAATGGTTTTTTACATGTTTCTCAAGGCAGGTATTAAATTATAGTGTTTTTAACCGTAAGTGTAAAAGAAGTCGACTTAAAATAAATTTTGGTATTATAAAACAATTTAAAGCGAGTAATAA
>NW_018397733.1:29330-29456 GCF_002168275.2 Theobroma umbraticum | reverse complement strand
GGAATGGGTGACTATAAATAGACTTTTTTTGCCAATGAATATCTTTTTTTTCATGTTTCTTGAGGTAGACATTCAATTATTGTGTTTTTTAACTAGAAATGTAAAAAAATGTAACTTAAAATTAAT
>NW_018397733.1:29138-29298 GCF_002168275.2 Theobroma umbraticum | reverse complement strand
TAAGACTTTTGAAGGAATGGGTGACTATAAATGAACTTTTCTTCTCAATGATGGGTTTTTCAACACGGTTTTTGAGACAGGCATTGAATTATAGTCCGTTGATTGAAAAATGTAAAAAAAGTCAACTTAAAATTAATTATGAGTTTATAAAACCATTTAA
>NW_018397733.1:29032-29128 GCF_002168275.2 Theobroma umbraticum | reverse complement strand
ATGGCTTTTGAAGGAATAGGTGACTATAAATAGACTTTTCCTACCAATAGATGCCTTTTTTTCATGTTTCTTGAGGTAGACATTCAATTATAGTCT
>NW_018397733.1:28840-28932 GCF_002168275.2 Theobroma umbraticum | reverse complement strand
AATTTTTTTACATTTTCAGTCAACAGACTATAATTTAATGCCTGTCTCAAAAAACGTATCAAAAAAACCATCATTGAGAAAAAAAGTTCATT
>NW_018397733.1:28716-28830 GCF_002168275.2 Theobroma umbraticum | reverse complement strand
TATTCCTTCAAAAGCCTTATTACTCGTTTGAAATTGTTTTATAATCTTATAATGGATTTTAATTTAAATTTTTTTACATTTTTCGTTAAAACAGACAATAATTGAATGTCTACC
>NW_018397733.1:28629-28706 GCF_002168275.2 Theobroma umbraticum | reverse complement strand
TGAAGAAAAAGACAGTCATTGGCAAGAAAAGCCTATTTATAGTCGTCCATTCCTTTAAAAGCCTTATTACTCACTTT
>NW_018397733.1:28489-28619 GCF_002168275.2 Theobroma umbraticum | reverse complement strand
ATAATCTCAAAATTTATTTTAAGTTGAATTTTTTTATATTTATAGTTAAAAAGACTATAATTGAATACTTACCTTCAGAAACGTGTAAAAAAACCATTCATTGAGGAAAAAAGTCCATTTATAGTCACCC
>NW_018397733.1:28283-28479 GCF_002168275.2 Theobroma umbraticum | reverse complement strand
AAGCCTTAATACTCACTTTAAATTATTTTATAATCTCATAATTGATTTTAAGTTGAATTTTTCAAAAAAATCATTCATTGAAAAAAAAAATCCATTTATAGTCACCCATTCCTTCAAAAACCTTATTACTCGCTTTAAATTTTTGTATAATCTCATAATTAATTTTAGGCTGAATTTTTTCATATTTTTGGCTAAA
>NW_018397733.1:28148-28254 GCF_002168275.2 Theobroma umbraticum | reverse complement strand
AAACATGAAAAAATAAAGCATTCATTGACAAGAAAGGTCCATTTAAAGTCACCCGTTCTTTTGAAAGCCTTATTACTCGCTTTAAATTGTTTTATAATCTCATAAT
>NW_018397733.1:27951-28138 GCF_002168275.2 Theobroma umbraticum | reverse complement strand
TTGAATTTTTTTACATTTTTGGCTAAAACAGATTATAATTGAATTTCTGCTTAGAGAAACGTGAAGAAAAATGCATTCGTTGACAAGAAAAGTCTATTTATAGCTATCCATTCCTTCAAAAGCCTTGTTACTAACTTTAAATGGTTTTATAATCTCAAAATTAATTTTAAGTTGAATTTTTTTACAT
>NW_018397733.1:27539-27656 GCF_002168275.2 Theobroma umbraticum | reverse complement strand
TTTCATTAAAACAGACTATAATTGAATGTCTACCTCAAGAAACATGAAAAAAAGACTTCCATTGGTAAGAAAAGTCTATTTATAATCATCTATTCCTTCAAAAGCCTTATTACTCAC
>NW_018397733.1:27357-27529 GCF_002168275.2 Theobroma umbraticum | reverse complement strand
TTTATAAACTCATAATTAATTTTAAGTTTAATTTTTTTACATTTTTTAGTCAACAGACTATAATTCAATGCCTATCTCAGAAAACGTGTCAAAAAAGCCATCATTGAGAAGACAAGTTCATTTATAGTCACTCATTCCTTCAAAAGCCTTATTACTCGTTTTAAATTATTTT
>NW_018397733.1:25971-27257 GCF_002168275.2 Theobroma umbraticum | reverse complement strand
AGAAACGTGCAAAAAAAGCTATTCATTGAGAAGAAAAGTCCATTTATAGTCACCAATTACTTCAAAAGCCTTATTACTCACTTTATATGGTTTTATAAACTTATAATTAATTTTAAGTTGAATTTTTTTACATTTTTTGTTAAAACAGACTATAATTGAATGCCTACCTCAAGAAAAGTGAAGAAAAAGGCATTGATTGGAAAGAATAGTCCATTTATAGTCACCAATTCCTTCAAAAGCCCTATTTCTCGCTTTAATTATTTTATAATCTCATAATTGATATTAGGTTGAAATTTTTTACATTTTTGGCTAAAACATACTATAATTGAATTTCTACTTAGAGAAACATGAAGAAAAATACATTCGTTGACAAAAAAAAGTCAATTTATAGTCACCCATTCATTCAAAAGCCCTATTACTCGTTTTAAATTGTTTTATAATCTCATAATTGATTCTAAGTTGAATTTATTTACACTTTTTACTAAAACAAACTATAATTGAATTTTTACTTGAGAAACGTGAAGAAAAACACATTCGTCGGTAAAAAAAATCCATTTGTAGTCACCCAGTCCTTCAAAAGCCTTATTACTCGCTTTAAATTGTTTTATAATCTCATAATTGATTTTAAGTTGAATTTTTTTACATTTTTGGGTAAAAAAGACTATAATCGAATGTCTACCTCGAGAAACATGAAAAAAAAAGCATTCATTGGCAAGAAAGGTCCATTTATAGTCACTCATTCTTTTAAAAGCCTTATTACTCGCTTTAAATTATTTTATAATCTCATAATTGATTTTAAGTTAATTTTTTTTACATTTTTGGCTAAAACAGACTATAATTGAATTTCTACTTGGAGAAACGTGACGAAAAATGCATTCGTTGACAAGAAAAGTCCATTTATAGTCACCCATTCCTTCAAAAGCCTTATTACAAACTTTAAATGGTTTTATAATCCCAAAATTGATTTTAAGTTGAATTTTTTTATATTTTTGGTTAAAATAGACTATAATAATTGAATGTCTATCTCAAGAAATGTGAAGAAAAAGGCATTCATTGACAAGAAAAGTCCATTTATAGTCACCCATTCCTTCAAAAGCCTTATTACTCGCTTTAAATGGTTTTATGATCTCATAATTCATTGTAAGTTAAATTATTTTACATTTTTCATTAAAACAGGCTATAATTGAATGTCTACCTCGAGAAACATGAAAAAAATGCATCTATTGGTAAGAAAAGTCTATTTATAGTCACCTTTTCCTTCAAAAGACTTATTACTCACTTTAAAT
>NW_018397733.1:25813-25961 GCF_002168275.2 Theobroma umbraticum | reverse complement strand
ACTCATAATTAATTTTCAGTTGAATTTTTTTACCTTTTTCAGTCAACAGACTATAATTCAATGCCTGTCTCAAAAAACGTATTGAAAAAGCCATCATCGAGAAGAAAAGTTCATTTATAGTCACCCATTCCTTCAAAAGCCTTATTAC
>NW_018397733.1:25423-25803 GCF_002168275.2 Theobroma umbraticum | reverse complement strand
TTGTTTTATAATCTTATAATTGATTTTAAGTTAAATTTTTTTACATTTCTAGTTAAAACACACAATAATTGAATGTCTACCTTAGGAAATATGAAGAAAGGTATTCATTGGAAAGAAAAGTTTATTTATAATCACCCATTCCTTTAAAAACCTTATTACTCGTTTGAAATTGTTTTATAATACCAAAATTTATTTTAAGTTGACTTTTTTTTTTACATTTATGGTTAAAAACACTATTATTGAATGCCTGCCTTAAGAAACATGTAAAAAAAACCATTCATTGAGGAAAAAAGTCCATTTATAGTCACATATTCCTTCAAAAGCCGTATTACTTGCTTTAAATTGTTTTATAATCTCATAATTGATTTTAAGTTGAATTT
>NW_018397733.1:25274-25405 GCF_002168275.2 Theobroma umbraticum | reverse complement strand
TGAATTTTTACTTGAGAACCGTGAAGAAAAACACATTCGTTAGCAAGAAAAGTCTATTTGTAGTCGCACATTCCTTCAAAAGCCTTATTACTCATTTTAAATTATTTTATAATCTCATAATTAATTTTAAG
>NW_018397733.1:24545-24720 GCF_002168275.2 Theobroma umbraticum | reverse complement strand
TAGTTTTATGATCTCATAATTGATTGTAAGTTGAATTGTTTTACATTTTTCATTGAAACAGACTATAATTGAATATCTACCTTGAGAGACATGAAAAAAATGCATCTATTGGTAAGAAAAATCTATTTATAGTCACCTATTTCTTCAAAAGCCTTATTACTCACTTTAAATGGTT
>NW_018397733.1:24044-24356 GCF_002168275.2 Theobroma umbraticum | reverse complement strand
TAATTGATTTTAAGTTAAATTTTTTTACATTTCTGGTTAAAACACACAATAATTAAATGTCTACCCTAGAAAACATGAAGAAAAAGGTATTCATTAGCAAATAAAGTCTATTTATAGTCACCCATTCTTTCAAAAACCTTATTACTCGCTTTAAATTATTTTATAATACCAAAATTTATTTTAAATTGAATGCCTGCCTTAAGAAACGTGTAAAAAAATCATTCATTGAGGAAAAAAGTCCATTCATAGTCATCCATTTCCTCAAAAGCCTTATTACTCACTTTAAATTGTTTTATAATCTCATAATTGATT
>NW_018397733.1:23707-23925 GCF_002168275.2 Theobroma umbraticum | reverse complement strand
AAGCCTTATTACTCACTTTAAATTGCTTTATAACCTCATAATTGATTTTAGGTTTAATTTTTTTATATTTTTGGATAAAAGAGACTATAATCGAATGTCTACCTAGAGAAACATGAAAAAAAAGCATTCATTGGCAAAAAAGATCCATTTATAGTCACCCATTCTTTTAAAAGCCTTATTATTCGCTTTAAATTGTTTTATAATCTTATAATTGATTT
>NW_018397733.1:23590-23697 GCF_002168275.2 Theobroma umbraticum | reverse complement strand
TTTTTTACATTTTTGGCTAAAATAGACTATAATTGAATTTTTACTTAGAGGAACATGAAGAAAAATGCATTCGTTGACAAGAAAAGTCCATTTATAGTCTCTCATTC
>NW_018397733.1:23425-23580 GCF_002168275.2 Theobroma umbraticum | reverse complement strand
CTTATTACTAACTTTAAATGGTTTTATAATCACAAAATTGATTTTAAGTTGAATTTTTTTATATTTTTGGTTTAAATAGACCATAATAATTAAATGTCTATCGCAAGAAAGGTGAAGAAAAATGCATTCATTGGCAAGAAAAGTCCATTTATAGT
>NW_018397733.1:23307-23415 GCF_002168275.2 Theobroma umbraticum | reverse complement strand
TTCAAAAGCCTTATTACTCGCTTTAAATGGTTTTATGATCTCATAATTGACTGTAAGTTGATATGTTTTACATTTTTCATTAAAAGTGACTATAATTGAATGTCTACC
>NW_018397733.1:23086-23207 GCF_002168275.2 Theobroma umbraticum | reverse complement strand
TACATTTTTCATTAAAACAGACTATAATTGAATGTCTACCTCAAGAAACATAAAAAAAAAGCATCTATTGGTAGGAAAAGTCTATTTATAGTCACCTATTCCTTCAAAAGCCTTATTACTC
>NW_018397733.1:22934-23076 GCF_002168275.2 Theobroma umbraticum | reverse complement strand
GTTTTATAAACTCATAATTAATTTTAAGTTGATTTTTTTTACATTTTTCAGTCAACGGACTATAATTCAATCCCTGTCTCAAAAAATGTGTTGAAAAAGCCATCATTGAGAAGAAAAGTTTATTTATAGTCACCCATTCCTT
>NW_018397733.1:22585-22764 GCF_002168275.2 Theobroma umbraticum | reverse complement strand
TATAGTCACCCATTCCTTTAAAACCTTATTACTCGCTTTAAATTATTTTATAATATCAAAATTTATTTTAAGTTGACTTCTTTTACATTTACGGTTAAAAAAATTATAATTTAATACCTGCCTTCAGAAACGTGTAAAAAAACCATTCATTGAGAAAAAAAATTCATTTATAGTCACCC
>NW_018397733.1:22129-22253 GCF_002168275.2 Theobroma umbraticum | reverse complement strand
ATAAACATGAAAAAAAAAGCATTCATTGGCAAGAAAGGTCCATTTATAGTCATCTATTCTTTTAAAAGCGTTATTTCTCGCTTTAAATTGTTTTATAATCTAATAATTGATTTTAAGTTGAATT
>NW_018397733.1:21387-21707 GCF_002168275.2 Theobroma umbraticum | reverse complement strand
AGTCTTATTACTCGTTTTAAATTATTTTATAATCTTATAATTAATTTTAAGTTAAATTTTTTTACATTTCTGGTTAAAACACACTAATTGAATGTCTACCTTAGAAAACATGAAGAAAAAGGTATTCATTAGAGAAAAAAGTCTATTTATAGTCACCCATTCTTTTAAAAACCTTATTACTCTCTTTAAATTATTTTATAATACCAAAATTTATTTTAAATTGAATGCCTGCCTTGAGAAATGTGTAAAAAAATCATTAATTGAGGAAAAAAGTCCATTGATAGTCATCCATTCCCTCAAAAGCCCTATTACTCGCTTTA
>NW_018397733.1:21255-21377 GCF_002168275.2 Theobroma umbraticum | reverse complement strand
TAATCTCATAATTGATTTTAAGTTAAATTTATTTATACTTTTTACTAAAATAGACTATAATTAAATTTTTACTAGAAAAACGTGAAGAAAAACACATTCGTTGACAAGAAAAGTCCATTTAT
>NW_018397733.1:21031-21245 GCF_002168275.2 Theobroma umbraticum | reverse complement strand
TCCTTCAAAAGCCTTATTACTCGCTTTAAATTGCTTTATAACCTCATAATTGATTTTAGGTTTAATTTTTTTTACATTTTGGCTAAAAGAGACTATAATCGAATGTCTACCTAGAGAAACATGAAAAAAAAAGCATTCATTGGCAAAAAAGATCCATTTATAGTCACCCATTCTTTTCAAAGCCTTATTATTCGCTTTAAATTGTTTTATAATC
>NW_018397733.1:20897-21021 GCF_002168275.2 Theobroma umbraticum | reverse complement strand
TTTTAAGTTGAATTTTTTTACATTTTTGGCTAAAATACACTATAATTGAATTTTTACTTAGAGGAACGTGAAGAAAAATGCATTCGTTGACAAGAAAAGTCTATTTATAGTCTCCCATTCCTTC
>NW_018397733.1:20745-20887 GCF_002168275.2 Theobroma umbraticum | reverse complement strand
TTACTAACTTTAAATGGTTTTATAATTCCAAAATTGATTTTATGTTGAATTTTTTTATATTTTTGGTTAAAATAGACCATAATAATTACATGTCTATCTCAAGAAAGGTGAAGAAAAAGGCATTCATTGGCAAGAAAAGTCC
>NW_018397733.1:20646-20735 GCF_002168275.2 Theobroma umbraticum | reverse complement strand
ACACATTCCTTCAAAAGCCTTATTACTCGCTTTAAATGGTTTTATGATATCATAATTGACTGCAAGTTGATATGTTTTACATTTTTCAT
>NW_018397733.1:20540-20636 GCF_002168275.2 Theobroma umbraticum | reverse complement strand
TATAATTGAATGTCTACCTGAAGAAATATGGAAAAAGGCATCCATTGGCAAGAAAAGTTTATTTATAGTCACCTATTCCTTTAAAAGCCTTATTAC
>NW_018397733.1:20400-20511 GCF_002168275.2 Theobroma umbraticum | reverse complement strand
AATTTTAAGTTGAATTTTTTTACATTTTTCAGTCAACAGACTATAATTCAATGCTTATCTCAAAAAACGTGTCGAAAAAGCCATCATTGAGAAGAAAAGTTTATTTATAGT
>NW_018397733.1:20225-20390 GCF_002168275.2 Theobroma umbraticum | reverse complement strand
TTCAAAAGCCTTATTACTCGTTTTAAATTCTTTTATAATCTTATAATTGATTTTAAGTTAATTTTTTTACATTTTTGGTTAAAACAGACAATAATTGAATGTCTACCTCAGGAGACATGAAGAAAAAGGTGTTCATTGGCAAGAAAAGTCTATTTATAGTCACCC
>NW_018397733.1:20016-20215 GCF_002168275.2 Theobroma umbraticum | reverse complement strand
AAACCTTATTACTCGCTTTAAATTGTTTTATAATATCAAAATTTTTTTTAAGTTGAATTTTTTACATTTAGGGTTAAAAAGACTATAATTGAATGCTTGCCTTGAGAAACGTGTAAAAAAACCATTCATTGAGAAAAAAACATCCATTTATAGTCACCCATTCCTTCAAAAGCCTTATTACTTACTTTAAATTGTTTTA
>NW_018397733.1:19860-20001 GCF_002168275.2 Theobroma umbraticum | reverse complement strand
TTTTAAGTTGAATTTTTTACATTTTTTGTTAAAAGAGATTATAATTGAATATCTACCTCGAAAAACGTGCAAAAAAAGTTATTCATTGTGAAGAATAGTCCATTTATAGTCACCCATTTCTTAAAAAGCCTTATTACTCGC
>NW_018397733.1:19746-19850 GCF_002168275.2 Theobroma umbraticum | reverse complement strand
TTTATAATCTCGTAATTGATTTTAAGTTGAATGTTTTTACATTTTTTGTTAAAATAAACTATAATAATTGAATGTCTATATCAAGAAACGTGAAGAGAAAGGCA
>NW_018397733.1:19645-19736 GCF_002168275.2 Theobroma umbraticum | reverse complement strand
AGAAAAGTCCATTTATAGTCACCAATTTCTTCAAAACCCTTATTACTCGCTTTAAATGGTCTTATGATCTCATAATTGATTTTAAGTTGAA
>NW_018397733.1:19427-19545 GCF_002168275.2 Theobroma umbraticum | reverse complement strand
AAATCAATTATGAGATCATAAAACCATTTAAAGCGAGTAATAAGGGTTTTGAAGAAATGGGTTACTATAAATGGACTTTTCTTGCCAATGAATACCTTTCTCTTCACGTTTCTTGAGA
>NW_018397733.1:18979-19328 GCF_002168275.2 Theobroma umbraticum | reverse complement strand
ACTCAAAATAAATTTTGAAATTATAAAACCATTTAAAGTTAGTAATAAGGCTTTTGAAGGAATGAGTAACTATAAATGGACTTTTCTTCCCAACAAATGCATTTTTCTTCATGTTTCCCCAAGTAAAAGTTCAAGTATAGCCTGTTTCAATTAAAAATGTAAAAAAATTCAACTTAAAATTAATTACGAGATAATAAAATAATTTAAAGCGAGTAATAAAGCTTTTTAAGAAATGGGTGACTATAAATGGACTTTTCTTCACAATGAATAACTTTTTTTGCACGTTTTTCAAGGCAGATATTCAATTATAATCTCTTTTAACAAAAAATGTAAAAAATTCAACTTAAAA
>NW_018397733.1:18769-18962 GCF_002168275.2 Theobroma umbraticum | reverse complement strand
AAACAATTTAAAGTAAGTAATAAGGTTTTTGAAGGAATAGGTGACTATAAATGGATGTTTTTTCCTCAACGAATGGTTTTTTTTACACGTTTCTCAAGGCAGGCATTCAATTATAGTCTTTTTAACCCTAAATGTAAAAAATTCAACTGAAAATAAAATTTGATATTATAAAACAATTTAAAGTGAGTAATAA
>NW_018397733.1:18688-18759 GCF_002168275.2 Theobroma umbraticum | reverse complement strand
GGAATGGGTGACTATAAATAGACTTTTCTTCCCAATGAACACATTTTTCTTCATGTTTCCTGAGGTAGACA
>NW_018397733.1:18579-18678 GCF_002168275.2 Theobroma umbraticum | reverse complement strand
GTCTGTTTTAACTAAAAATGTAAAAAAAATTAACTTAAAATCAATTATAAGTTTATAAAAGAATTTAAAACGAGTAATAAGGCTTTTGAAGGAATGGGT
>NW_018397733.1:18412-18569 GCF_002168275.2 Theobroma umbraticum | reverse complement strand
GAACTTTTCTTCTCAATGATGGCTTTTTCGACACGTTTTCTGAGACAGGCATTGAATTATAGTCTGTTGACTGAAAAATGTAGAAAAATTCAACTTAAAATTTATTATGAGTTTATAAAACCATTTAAAGTGAGTAATAAGGCTTTTAAAGGAATAG
>NW_018397733.1:18165-18312 GCF_002168275.2 Theobroma umbraticum | reverse complement strand
TATAAATGAACTTTTCTTCTCAATGATGGCTTTTTCGACACGTTTTCTGAGACAAGCATTGAATTATAGTCTGTTGACTGAAAAATGTAAAAAAATTCAACTCAAAATTAATTATGAGTTTATAAAACCATTTAAAGTGAGTAATAA
>NW_018397733.1:17855-18042 GCF_002168275.2 Theobroma umbraticum | reverse complement strand
GAATGGGTGACTATAAATGGACTTTTCTTTCCAATGAATGCCTTTTTCTTCACGTTTCTTGAGATAGTCATTCAATTATTATAGTCTATTTTAACCAAAAATGTAAAAAAAATCAACTTAAAATCAATTTTGGGATTATAAAACCATTTAAAGCTAGTAATAAGGCTTTTGAAGGAATGAGTGACTA
>NW_018397733.1:17586-17774 GCF_002168275.2 Theobroma umbraticum | reverse complement strand
AAAAAAATTCAACTTAAAGTCAATTATGAGATTATAAAACAATTTAAAGCGAGTGATAAGGCTTTTTAAGGAATGGGTGATTATAAATGGAATTTTTTTCATAATGAATAGCTTTTTTTACACGTTTTCAAAGAAGACATTCAATTATAATCTGTTTTAACAAAAAATATAAAAAATTCAACTTAAAA
>NW_018397733.1:17398-17510 GCF_002168275.2 Theobroma umbraticum | reverse complement strand
TTGAAGGAATGGGTGACTATAAATGGAATTTTTTCCTCAATGAATGGTTTTTTTACACGTTTCTCAAGGTAAGTATTCAATTATAGTCTTTTTAACTATAAGTGTAAAGAAA
>NW_018397733.1:17240-17388 GCF_002168275.2 Theobroma umbraticum | reverse complement strand
AATAAATTTTGAGATTATAAAACTATTTAAAGCGAGTAATAAGGCTTTTAAAGGAATTCGTGACTATAAATAGGCTTTTCTTGCCAATGACTATCTTTTTCTTCATGTTTCCTGAGGTAGACATTCAATTATTGTCTGTTTTAACCAA
>NW_018397733.1:17157-17230 GCF_002168275.2 Theobroma umbraticum | reverse complement strand
AAATTTAATTTAAAATCAATTATAAGATTATAAAACAGTTTAAAATGAGTAATAAGGCTTTTGAAGGAATGGG
>NW_018397733.1:17023-17147 GCF_002168275.2 Theobroma umbraticum | reverse complement strand
TGAACTTTTCTTCTCAATGATGGCTTTTTTGACATGTTTTCTAAGACAAGCATTGAATTATAGTCTGTTGACTGAAAAATATAAAAAAATTAAACTTAAATTTAATTATGAGTTTATAAAACCA
>NW_018397733.1:16904-17013 GCF_002168275.2 Theobroma umbraticum | reverse complement strand
GTAATAAGGCTTTTGAAGAAATAGATGATTATAAATAGACTTTTCTTGCCAATGGACGTCTTTTTTTCATGTCTCTTGAGGTAGACATTCAATTATAGTCTGTTTTAAT
>NW_018397733.1:16790-16894 GCF_002168275.2 Theobroma umbraticum | reverse complement strand
AAACAATTCAACTTAAAATCAATTATGAGATCATAAAACCATTTGAAGCAAGTAATAAGGTTTTTGAAAGAATGGGTGACTATAAATGGACTTTTCTTGCCAAT
>NW_018397733.1:16588-16771 GCF_002168275.2 Theobroma umbraticum | reverse complement strand
TTTCTTGAGATAGACATTCAATTATTATAGTCTATTTTAACCAAAAATGTAAAATAATTCAACGTAAAATTAATTTTAGGATTATAAAACCATTTAAAGTTAGTAATAAGGCTTTTGAAGGAATGGATAACTATAAATGGACTTTTCTTGTCAACGAATGCATTTTTCTTCACGTTTCTCTAA
>NW_018397733.1:16184-16365 GCF_002168275.2 Theobroma umbraticum | reverse complement strand
TTTAGCCAAAAATATGAAAAAATTCAGCCTAAAATTAATTATGAGATTATACAACAATATAAAGCGAGTAATAAGGTTTTTGAAGGAATGAGTGACTATAAATGGATTTTTTTTTCAATGAATGATTTTTTTGACAAATTCAACTTAAAATCAATTATGAGATTATAAAACAATTTAAAGT
>NW_018397733.1:16032-16174 GCF_002168275.2 Theobroma umbraticum | reverse complement strand
GCTTTTGAAGGAATGGATGACTATAAATGGACTTTTTTCCTCAATGAATGATTTTTTTTACACGTTTCTCAAGGTAGGTATTCAATTATAGTCTTTTTAACTATAAATCTAAAAAAATTCAACTTAAAATAAATTTTGAGAT
>NW_018397733.1:15894-16022 GCF_002168275.2 Theobroma umbraticum | reverse complement strand
TTTAAAGCGAGTAATAAGGCTTTTACAGGAATGGACGACTATAAATAGGCTTTTCTTGCCAATGACTGTCTTTTTCTTTATGTTTCCTGAGGTAGACATTCAATTATTTTCTGTTTTAACGAAAAATG
>NW_018397733.1:15716-15884 GCF_002168275.2 Theobroma umbraticum | reverse complement strand
TAACTTAAAATCAATTATAAGATTATAAAACAATTTCAAACGAGTAATAAGGTTTTTGAAGGAATAGGCGACTATAAATGAACTTTTTTTCTCAATGATGGCTTTTTTGATACTTTTTTTGAGACAGGCATTAAATTATAGTCTGTTGACTGAAAATGTAAAAAAATT
>NW_018397733.1:15487-15616 GCF_002168275.2 Theobroma umbraticum | reverse complement strand
CGAATGTGTTTTTCTTCACGTTTCTCTAGTACAAATTCAATTATAGTCTGTTTTGGTAAAAAGTGTAAATAAATTCAACCTAAAATCAATTATGAGATTATAAAACAATTTAAAGTGAGTAATAGGGCT
>NW_018397733.1:15326-15477 GCF_002168275.2 Theobroma umbraticum | reverse complement strand
TGGGTGACTATAAATGGACTTTTCTTGCCAATGAATGCTTTTTTTTCATATTTCTCAAGGTAAATATTCAATTATTATCTATTTTAACAAAAAATGTTAAAAAATTTAACTTAAAATTAATTATGAGTTTATAAAACCATTAAAAGCGAGT
>NW_018397733.1:15087-15316 GCF_002168275.2 Theobroma umbraticum | reverse complement strand
TTGAAGGAATGGGTGACTATAAATGGACTTTTCTTCTGAATGAATAGCTTTTTTTGCACGTTTCTCAAGGTAGGCATTAAATTATTGTTTGCGTTATAAAAAATGTAAAAAATTTCAACTTAAAATTAATTATGAGATTATAAAACAATTTAAAGTGAGTAATAACGCTTTTGAGGGAATGGGTGACTATAAATGGACTTTTTTTCTCAATGAATGATTTTTTTTACAA
>NW_018397733.1:14809-14968 GCF_002168275.2 Theobroma umbraticum | reverse complement strand
TAAGGCTTTTGAAGGAATGGGTGACTATAAATGGACTTTTTTTCTCAATGAATGTTTTTTTACACGTTTCTCAAGGCAGGCATTCAATTGTAGTCTTTTTAACTATAAACGTAAAAAAATTCAACTTAAAAAAAATTTTGAGATTATAAAACAATTTAA
>NW_018397733.1:14716-14799 GCF_002168275.2 Theobroma umbraticum | reverse complement strand
AAGGCTTTTAAAGGAATGGGTGACTATATATAGATTTTTCTTGCGGATGAATGCCTTTTTCTTCATGTTTCTTGAGGTAGAAA
>NW_018397733.1:14477-14706 GCF_002168275.2 Theobroma umbraticum | reverse complement strand
ATCTGTTTTAACCAAAAATGTAAAACAATTTAACTAAAAATCAATTATAAGATTATAAAACAATTTAAAATGAGTAATAAGGCTTTGAAGGAATGGGTAACTATAAATGAACTTTTCTTCTCAATGATGGTTTTTTTGACATGTTTTTTGAGACAAGCGTTGAATTATAGTTTGTTGACTGAAAAATATAAAAAAATTCAGCTTAAAATTAATTATGAGTTTATAAAAC
>NW_018397733.1:14319-14467 GCF_002168275.2 Theobroma umbraticum | reverse complement strand
GAGTAATAAGGCTTTTGAAGGAATAGGTAACTATAAATAGACTTTTCTTCTCAATGGATGCCTTTTTTCATGTTTCTTGAGGTAGACATTCAACTATAGTCTGTTTTAATGAAAAATATAAAACAATTCAACTTAAAATCAATTATGA
>NW_018397733.1:13799-13919 GCF_002168275.2 Theobroma umbraticum | reverse complement strand
CCAACAAATGCATTTTTCTTCATGTTTCTCCAAGTAAAAATTCAATTATAGTCTATTTCAATAAAAAATGTAAAAAAATTCAACTTATAGTCAATTATGAGATTATAAAACAATTTAAAG
>NW_018397733.1:13619-13789 GCF_002168275.2 Theobroma umbraticum | reverse complement strand
GGCTTTTTAAGGAATGGGTGACTATAAATGGAATTTTATTCAAAATGAATAGCTTTTTTTGCATGTTTTTCAAGGCAGACATTCAATTATAATCTGTTTTAACAAAAAATGTAAAGAATTCTACTTAAAATCAATTATGATATTATAAAACAATTTAAAGTGAGTAATAA
>NW_018397733.1:13469-13609 GCF_002168275.2 Theobroma umbraticum | reverse complement strand
GGAATGGGTGACTATAAATGGACTTTTTTCCTCAATGAATGATTTTTTTTACATGTTTCTCAAGGCGGGCATTCAA
Source organism: Theobroma umbraticum (assembly GCF_002168275.2). Lineage (NCBI taxonomy): Eukaryota > Viridiplantae > Streptophyta > Magnoliopsida > Malvales > Malvaceae > Theobroma > Theobroma umbraticum. The sequence continues at coordinate 13,533 of NW_018397733.1, read as the reverse complement.
TTATATTCTTTTTAAGTAGACATGTAAAAAAATTCAACTTAAAATAAATTTTGAGATTATAAAA
>NW_018397733.1:13362-13459 GCF_002168275.2 Theobroma umbraticum | reverse complement strand
TGAGTAATAAGGCTTTTAAAGGAATGAGTGACTATAAATAGACTCTTCTTGCCAAAGAATGTCTTTTTCTTCATGTTTCCTGAGGTAGACATTCAAT
>NW_018397733.1:13270-13352 GCF_002168275.2 Theobroma umbraticum | reverse complement strand
TTTAACCAAAAATGTAAAAAAATTTAACTTAAAATCAATTATAAGATTGTAAAACAATTTAAAATGAGTAATAAGGCTTTTG
>NW_018397733.1:13110-13260 GCF_002168275.2 Theobroma umbraticum | reverse complement strand
TGACTATAAATGAATTTTTCTTCTCAATGATGGCCTTTTCAACACGTTTTTTGAGACAGGCATTGAGTTATAGTCTGTTGACTGAAAAATATAAAAAAATTTAACTTAAAATTAATTATGAGTTTACAAAACCATTTAAAGTGAGTAATA
>NW_018397733.1:12967-13100 GCF_002168275.2 Theobroma umbraticum | reverse complement strand
AGGAATAGGTGACTATAAATAGACTTTTCTTGCCAATGAATACTTTTTTTCATATTTCTCGAGATAGACATTCAACTATAGTCTGTTTTAATGAAAAATGCAAAACAATTCAACTTAAAATCAATTATGATAT
>NW_018397733.1:12808-12892 GCF_002168275.2 Theobroma umbraticum | reverse complement strand
ATGCATTTTTCTTCATGTTTCTTGAGAGAAACATTCAATTATTATAGTCTATTTTAACCAAAAATGTAAAAAAATTCAACTTAA
>NW_018397733.1:12383-12543 GCF_002168275.2 Theobroma umbraticum | reverse complement strand
TTTAAAGTGAGTAATAAGGCATTTTAAGGAATGGGTGACTATAAATGGACTTTTCTTCAAAATGAATAGCTTTTTTTGCACGTTTTTCAAGGTAGATATTCAATTATAATTTGTTTTAACAAAATATGTAAAAAATTCAACTTAAAATCAATTATGAGAT
>NW_018397733.1:12204-12373 GCF_002168275.2 Theobroma umbraticum | reverse complement strand
TAAATGGACTTTTTTCCTCAATGAATGGTTTTTTTTACACGTTTCTCAAGGCAGGCATTCAATTATAGTCTTTTTAGCCATAAATGTAAAACAATTTAACTTAAAATAAATTTTGGTATTATAAAACAATTTAAAGCGAGTAATAAGGGTTTTAAAGGAATGAGTGACT
>NW_018397733.1:11888-12194 GCF_002168275.2 Theobroma umbraticum | reverse complement strand
TTTTCTTGCCAATGAACACCTTTTTCTTCATGTTTCCTGAGTAGACATTCAATTATTGTCTGTTTTAACCAAAAATGTAAAAAAATTTAACATAAAATCAATTGTAAGATTATAAAACAATTTAAAATGACTAATAAGACTTTTGAAGGAATGGGTGACTATAAATGAACTTTTCTTCTCAAAGATGGCTTTTTTGACATGGTTTTTAGATAGGCATTGAATTATAGTCTGTTGACTGAAAACTGTAAAAGCATTTCAACTTAAAATTAATTATGAGTTTATAAAACCATTTAAAGTGAGTAATAA
>NW_018397733.1:11773-11875 GCF_002168275.2 Theobroma umbraticum | reverse complement strand
ATAGGTGACTATAAATAGACTTTTCTTGCCAATGGATGCCTTTTTTTCATGTTTTTCTAGGTAGACATTCAACTGTAGTTTGTTTTAATGAAAAATGTAAAA
>NW_018397733.1:11694-11763 GCF_002168275.2 Theobroma umbraticum | reverse complement strand
TAAAATCAATTATGAGATCATAAAACCTTTTAAAGTGATTAATAAGGCTTTTGAAGGAATGGGTGACTA
>NW_018397733.1:11565-11684 GCF_002168275.2 Theobroma umbraticum | reverse complement strand
TTTCTTGCCAATGAATGCCTTTTTCTTCACGTTTGTTAAGATAGACATTCAATTATAATAGTGTATTTTAACCAAAAATGTAAAAAAATTTAACTTAAAATCAATTTTGCGATTATAAA
>NW_018397733.1:11418-11546 GCF_002168275.2 Theobroma umbraticum | reverse complement strand
AAGGCTTTTGAAGGAATGGATGACTATAAATGGACTTTTCTTGTCAACGAATGCATTTTTCTTCACATTTCTCAAAGTAGAAATTCAATTATAGTCTGTTTTAGCCAAAAATGTAAAAAAATTCAACT
>NW_018397733.1:11279-11394 GCF_002168275.2 Theobroma umbraticum | reverse complement strand
ACAATTTAAAGTGAGTAATAAGGCTTTTAAAAGAATGGGTGACTTTAAATGGACCTCTCTTGCCAATGAATACTTTTTTTTTCATGTTTCTCAAGGTAGACATTCGATTCTAGTC
>NW_018397733.1:10869-11066 GCF_002168275.2 Theobroma umbraticum | reverse complement strand
GAGATTATAAAACAATTTAAAGCGAGTAATAGGGCTTTTAAAGGAATGGGTGACTATAAGTGGACTTTTTTCTCAATGAATAGTTTTTTTTACACGTTTCTCAAGGCAAGCATTCAATTATTGTTTGTGTTATAAAAAATGTAAAGAAATTCAACTTAAAATTAATTATGAGATTATAAAACAATTTAAAGTGAGTA
>NW_018397733.1:10528-10859 GCF_002168275.2 Theobroma umbraticum | reverse complement strand
TGAAGGAATGGGTGACTATAAACGAACTTTTCTTCTCAATGAATGGCTTTTTTGACACGTTTTCTGAGATAGGCATTGAATTATAGTCTATTTTAATGAAAAATGTAAAACAATTCAACTTAAAATTAATTATGAGTTTATAAAAGCATATAAAGCGAGTAATAAGGCTTTTAAAGGAATGGGTGACTATAAATAGACTTTTCTTGCCAATGAATGCCTTTTCTTCATCTTTCCTGAGGTACACATTCAATTATTGTCTGTTTTAACAAAAAAAGTGAAAAAATTTAACTTAAAATCAATTATAAGATTATAAAATAATTTAAAACGAGTA
>NW_018397733.1:10231-10341 GCF_002168275.2 Theobroma umbraticum | reverse complement strand
ATTAATTATGAGTTTATAAAACCATTTAAATTGAGTAATAAGGCTTTTGAAGGAGCAGGTGACTATAAATAGACTTTTCTTGCCAATGGATGCCTTTTTTTCATGTTTCT
>NW_018397733.1:9794-9899 GCF_002168275.2 Theobroma umbraticum | reverse complement strand
TAATAAGGCTTTTGAAGGAATGAGTGACTATAAATGGACTCTTCTTGCCAACGAATGCATTTTTCTTCATTTTTCTCTAAGCAAAAATTCAATTATAGTCTGTTT
>NW_018397733.1:9716-9784 GCF_002168275.2 Theobroma umbraticum | reverse complement strand
TGTAAAAAAATTCAACTTAAAGTTAATTATGAGATTATAAAACAATTTAAAGTGAGTAATAAGGCTTT
>NW_018397733.1:9594-9706 GCF_002168275.2 Theobroma umbraticum | reverse complement strand
AGTGACTATAAATGGACTTTTCTTCATAATGAATAGCTTTTTTTGCATGTTTTTTAAGGCAGACATTCAATTATAATCTGTTTTAACAAAAAATGTAAAAAATTCAACTTAA
>NW_018397733.1:9364-9494 GCF_002168275.2 Theobroma umbraticum | reverse complement strand
TTGGCTAAAACATACTATAATTGAATTTCTACTTAGAGAAACATGAAGAAAAATGCATTTGTTGACAAAAAAAGTCCATTTTTAGTTACCATTCCTTCAAAAGCCCTATTACTCGTTTTAAATTGTTTTA
>NW_018397733.1:9154-9354 GCF_002168275.2 Theobroma umbraticum | reverse complement strand
ATTGATTTTAAGTTGAATTTATTTACACTTTTTACTAAAACAAACTATAATTGGATTTTTACTTGAGAAACGTGAAGAAAAACACATTCGTCTGCAAAAAAAATCCATTTGTAGTCACCCATTCCTTCAAAAGCCTTATTACTCGTTTTAAAGTGTTTTATAATCTCATAATTGATTTTAAGTTGAATTTTTTTACATTT
>NW_018397733.1:8627-8851 GCF_002168275.2 Theobroma umbraticum | reverse complement strand
ATTGACAAGAAAAGTCCATTTATAGTCACCCATTCCTTCAAAATCCTTATTACTGACTTTAAATGGTTTTATGATCTCATAATTCATTGTAAGTTAAATTGTTTTACATTTTTCATTAAAACAGGCTATAGTTAAATGTCTACCTCGAGAAACATGAAAAAAATACATCTATTGGTAAGAAAAGTCTATTTATAGTCACCTTTTCCTTCAAAAGCCTTATTACT
>NW_018397733.1:8472-8617 GCF_002168275.2 Theobroma umbraticum | reverse complement strand
GGTTTTATAAACTCATAATTAATTTTCAGTTGAATTTTTTTACATTTTTCAGTCAACAGACTATAATTCAATGCCAGTCTCAAAAAACGTATTGAAAAAGCCATCATTGAGAAGAAAAGTTCATTTATAGTCACCCATTCCTTCA
>NW_018397733.1:8229-8372 GCF_002168275.2 Theobroma umbraticum | reverse complement strand
TCATAATTGATTTTAACTTAAAATTTTTTTCATTTTTAGCTAAAACAGACTATAATTGAATTTTTACTTGAAGAAACATGAAGACAAACGCATTCGTTGACAAGAAAAGTCCATTTATAGTCATCCATTCCTTCAAAAGCCTT
>NW_018397733.1:7592-7752 GCF_002168275.2 Theobroma umbraticum | reverse complement strand
AAAACCTTATTACTCGCTTTAAATTGTTTTATAATACCAAAATTTATTTTAAGTTGACTTCTTTTACATTTACGGTTAAAAAAACTATAATTTAATGCTTGCCTTGAGAAACGTGTAAAAAAACCATTCATTGAGAAAAAAAATTCATTTATAGTCACCC
>NW_018397733.1:7105-7215 GCF_002168275.2 Theobroma umbraticum | reverse complement strand
TGATTTTAAGTTGAATTTTTTTACATTTTTGGCTAAAACAGACTATAATTGAATCTCTACTTGGAGAAACGTGAAGAAAAATGCATTCGTTGATAAGAAAAGTCTATTTA
>NW_018397733.1:6978-7095 GCF_002168275.2 Theobroma umbraticum | reverse complement strand
GTCCTTCAAAAGCCTTATTACTAACTTTAAATAGTTTTATAATCTCAAAATTAATTTTAAGTAGAATTTTTTTACATTTTTGGTTAAAATAGACTATAATAATTGAATGTCTATCTC
>NW_018397733.1:6535-6630 GCF_002168275.2 Theobroma umbraticum | reverse complement strand
ATTTTAAGTTAAATTTTTTTATATTTTTGGTTAAAACAGAAAATAATTGAATGTGTACCTCAGGAAACATGAAGAAAAAGGTGTTCATTGGCAAG
>NW_018397733.1:6286-6525 GCF_002168275.2 Theobroma umbraticum | reverse complement strand
TTATAGTCACCCATTTCTTTAAAAACCTTATTACTTGCTTTAAATTGTTTTGTAATACCAAAATTTATTTTAAGTTGAATTTTTTTACATTTAGGGTTAAAAAGACTATAATTGAATGCATGCCTTAAGAAACGTGTAAAAAAAACCATTCATTGAGGAAAAAAGTCTATTTATAGTTACCCATTCCTTCAAAAGCCTTATTACTCACTTTAGATTGTTTTATAATCTCATAATTGATT
>NW_018397733.1:6156-6276 GCF_002168275.2 Theobroma umbraticum | reverse complement strand
TTTTTTATATTTTTTGTTAAAACAAATTATAATTGAATGTCTGTCTTAAAAAATGTGTAAAAAAAGCTATTCATTATGAAGAAAAGTCCATTTATAGTCACCCATTCCTTAAAAAGCCTT
>NW_018397733.1:5819-5952 GCF_002168275.2 Theobroma umbraticum | reverse complement strand
TAATCTCAAAATTGATTTTAAGTTGAATTTTTTTACATTTTTGGTTAAAATAGAATATAATAATTGAATGTATATCTCAAGAAACGTGAAGAAAAAGGCATTCATTGACAAGAAAAGTCTATTTATAGTCACC
>NW_018397733.1:5656-5790 GCF_002168275.2 Theobroma umbraticum | reverse complement strand
TAAATAGTTTTATGATCTCATAATTGATATTAAGTTGAATTTTTTTACATTTTTTATTAAAACAGACTTTAATTCAATGTCTACCTCGAGAAACATGAAAAAAAGGCATCCATTGGTAAGAAAAGTTTATTTAT
>NW_018397733.1:5477-5574 GCF_002168275.2 Theobroma umbraticum | reverse complement strand
ACATTTTTCAGTCAACAGACTATAATTTAATGCATGTCTCAAAAAACGTGTCAAAAAAGCCATCATTGACAAGAAAAGTTCATTTATAGTCACCAAT
>NW_018397733.1:5355-5467 GCF_002168275.2 Theobroma umbraticum | reverse complement strand
GCCTTATTACTCGTTTTAAATTGTTTTATAATTTTAAAATTGATTTTAAGTTAAATTTTTTTATATTTTCAGTTAAAACAGACAATAATTGAATGTCTACCTCAGGAAACAT
>NW_018397733.1:5223-5345 GCF_002168275.2 Theobroma umbraticum | reverse complement strand
ACAGTCATTGGCAAGAAAAGTCTATTTATAATCACCCATTCGTTTCAAAGCCTTATTACTCACTTTCTATTATTTTATAATCTCAAAATTTATTTTAAGTTGAATTTTTTTACATTTATAGT
>NW_018397733.1:4843-5026 GCF_002168275.2 Theobroma umbraticum | reverse complement strand
TCAAAAGCTTTATTACTCGCTTTAAATTATTTTATAATCTCATAATTGATTTTAGGTTAAATTTTTTCACATTTTTGCCTAAAAGACACTATGATTGAATGTCTACCTCGAGAAACATGAAAAAAAAAATATTCATTGACAAGAAAGGTCCATTTAAAGTCACCTATTCTTTCAAAAGCCTTA
>NW_018397733.1:4689-4821 GCF_002168275.2 Theobroma umbraticum | reverse complement strand
TAATCTCATAATTGATTTTAAGTTGAATGTTTTTACATTTTTGGCTAAAACAGATTATAATTGACTTTCTACTTGGAGAAACAAGAAGAAAAATGCATTCATTGACAATAAAAGTCCATTTATAGTCATCCA
>NW_018397733.1:4599-4679 GCF_002168275.2 Theobroma umbraticum | reverse complement strand
AGCCTTATTACTAACTTTAAATGATTTTATAATCCCAAAATTGATTTTAAGTTTAATTTTTTTACATTTTTGGTTAAAAT
>NW_018397733.1:4499-4589 GCF_002168275.2 Theobroma umbraticum | reverse complement strand
AATTGAATGTCTATCTCAAGAAATGTGACGAAAAAGGCATTCATTGGTAAAAAAGTCCATTTATAGTCACTCATTCTTTCAAAAGCCTTA
>NW_018397733.1:4328-4489 GCF_002168275.2 Theobroma umbraticum | reverse complement strand
TAAATGGTTTTATGATCTCATAATTGATTTTAAGTTGAATTGGTTTACATTGTTCAATAAAAAAGACTATAATTGAATGTCTACCTCAAGAAACATAAAAAAAGGCAACCATTGGCAAGAAAAGTCTATTTATAGTCTCCTATTCCTTCAAAAGCCTTATT
>NW_018397733.1:4082-4318 GCF_002168275.2 Theobroma umbraticum | reverse complement strand
AATGGTTTTATAAACTCATAATTAATTTTCAGTTGAATTTTTTTACATTTTTTACTAAAACAGACTACAATTAAATTTTTACTTGGAGAAACGTGATGAAAAATGCATTCGTTGGCAACCAAAGTCTATTTATAGTCACCCATTCCTTCAAAAGTCTTATTACTCGCTTAAAATTGTGTTATAATCTCATAATTGATTTTAAGTTAATTTTTTTTTACATTTTTAGCTAAAATAGA
>NW_018397733.1:3989-4072 GCF_002168275.2 Theobroma umbraticum | reverse complement strand
ATGTCTACCTCAAGAAACGTGAAAACAAAGCATTCATTGGCAAGAAAAGTCCATTTATAGTCACCCATTCCATTAAAAGCCTT
>NW_018397733.1:3818-3975 GCF_002168275.2 Theobroma umbraticum | reverse complement strand
ATTATTTTATAATCTTAAAATTGATTTTAAGTTAAATTTTTTTGAATTTTTAGTCAAAACAGACTATAATTGAATGCCTACCTTGAAAAACATGTTCAAAAAATCATTCATTGAGAAAAAAAGTCTATTTATAGTCACTCATTCCTTCAAAAGCCTT
>NW_018397733.1:3448-3657 GCF_002168275.2 Theobroma umbraticum | reverse complement strand
CATTCCTTTAAAAGCCTTATTACTCGTTTTAAATTGTTTTATAATCCCAAACTTCATTTTAAGTTAAATTTTTTTAAATTTTTGGTTAAAACATACTATAATCAAATGCTTGCCTTGAAAAATGTGTAAAAAAAAAACCATTCATTAAGAAAAAAACTCCATTTATAGTCACCCATTCCTCCAAAAGCCTTATTACTCACTTTAAATTA
>NW_018397733.1:3293-3438 GCF_002168275.2 Theobroma umbraticum | reverse complement strand
TCATAATTGATTTTAAGTTGAATTTTTTACATTTTTTTGTTAAAACTGACTATAATTGAATGTTTGCCTTAAAAAACATGCAAAAAAAGCTATTCATTGTCAAGAAAAGTCCATTTATAGTCACCCATTCCTTAAAAAGCCTTAT
>NW_018397733.1:3068-3193 GCF_002168275.2 Theobroma umbraticum | reverse complement strand
AAGGCTTTTGAAGGAATGAGTGACTATAAATGGACTTTTTTTCTCAATGAATGAATTTTTTAACATGTTTTTCAAGGTAGGCATTCAATTATAGTCTGTTTTAACTAAAAATTCAAAAAAATTTA
>NW_018397733.1:2454-2675 GCF_002168275.2 Theobroma umbraticum | reverse complement strand
AATTAATTATGAGTTTATAAAACCATTTAAAGTGAGTAATAAGGCTTTTGAAGGTATAGGAGACTATAAATAGACTTTTCTTGCCAATGGTTGCCTTTTTTATGTTTCTTGATGTAGACATTCAATTATATTATGTTTTATTGAAAAATGTAAACCAATTCAACTTAAAATCAATTATGAGGTCATAAAACCATTTAAATCGAGTAATAAGGCTTTTGAAG
>NW_018397733.1:2305-2444 GCF_002168275.2 Theobroma umbraticum | reverse complement strand
CTATAAATGGACTTTTTTGCCAATGAATGCCTTTTTCGTCCCATTTCTTGAGATAGACATTCAATTATTATAGTCTATTTTAGCCGAAAATGTAAAAAAATTCAACTTAAAATCAATTATGAGATTATAATACAATTTA
>NW_018397733.1:2129-2295 GCF_002168275.2 Theobroma umbraticum | reverse complement strand
TAAGGCTTTTGAAAGAATAGGTGACTTTAAATGGACCTTTCTTGTCAATGAATACTTTTTTTTTCATGTTTCTCGAGGTAGACATTTGATTATAGTGTCTTTTAGCCAAAAATGTAAAAAAATTTATCCTGAAATCAATTATGAGATTATAAAATAATTTAAAGCG
>NW_018397733.1:2014-2119 GCF_002168275.2 Theobroma umbraticum | reverse complement strand
CTTTTGAAGGAATGGGTGACTGTAAATAGATTTTTTTTTTCAATGAATGATTTTTTTTTACAAATTCAACTTAAAATCAATTATGAGATTATAAAATAATTTAAA
>NW_018397733.1:1774-1987 GCF_002168275.2 Theobroma umbraticum | reverse complement strand
GGTGACTATAAATGGACTTTTTTCCTCAATGAATGATTTTTTTACACGTTTCTCGAGGCAAGCATTCAATTAGAGTCTTTTTAACTATAAATGTAAAAAAATCAACTTAAAATAAATTTTGAGATTATAAAATAATAGAAAGCGAGTAATAAGGCTTTGAAAGGAATGGGTGATTATAAATAGACTTTTCTTGCCAATGACTGTCTTTTTCTT
>NW_018397733.1:1390-1583 GCF_002168275.2 Theobroma umbraticum | reverse complement strand
AAAACGAGTAATAAAGCTTTTGAAAGAATGGGTGACTATAAATGAACTTTTCTTATCAATGATGGCTTTTACGACACGTTTTTTGAGACTGGTATTAAATTATAGTCTGTTGACTGAAAAATGTAAAAAAATTCAACTAAAAATTAATTATGAGTTTATAAAACTATTTAAATTGAGTAATAAGGCTTTTGAA
>NW_018397733.1:1219-1376 GCF_002168275.2 Theobroma umbraticum | reverse complement strand
TAAATAGACTTTTCTTGCCAATGGATGCCTTTTTTTCATGTTTCTCGAGGTAGATATTGAATTATAGTCTGTTTTAATAAAAAATGTAAAAAAATTCAATTTAATATCAATTATGAGATTATAAAATCATTTAAAGTGAGTAAGAAGGCTTTTGAAG
>NW_018397733.1:1045-1209 GCF_002168275.2 Theobroma umbraticum | reverse complement strand
CTATAAATGGACTTTTCTTGCCAATGAATGCTTTTTTCTTCACGTTTCTTAAGATACACATTCAATTATTATAGTCTATTTTAACCAAAAATGTAAAAAAATTCAACTCCAAATCAATTTTGAGATTATAAAATCATTTAAAGTTAGTAATAAGGCTTTTGAAG
>NW_018397733.1:571-720 GCF_002168275.2 Theobroma umbraticum | reverse complement strand
AAGGCTTTTTAAGGAATGGGTGACTATAAATGGACTTTTCTTCATAATGAATAGTTTTTTTACATATTTTTTAAGGCAGACATTCAATTATAATTTGTTTAAACAAAAAATATAAAAAAGTCAACTTAAAATCAATTATGAGATTATAA
>NW_018397733.1:233-561 GCF_002168275.2 Theobroma umbraticum | reverse complement strand
AGTGAGTAATAAGGCTTTTGAAGGAATGGGTGACTATAAATGGACTCTTTTCCTCAATGAATGTTTTTTTTTACACATTTCTCAAGGCAAGCATTCAATTATAGTCTTTTTAACCCTAAATGTAAAAAAATTCAACCTAAAATAAATTTTGGTATTACAAAACAATTTAAAGCGAGTAATAAGGTTTTTAAAGAAATGGGTGACTATAAATAGACTTTTTTTGCCAATGAACACCTTTTTCTTCATGTTTCCTGAGGTAGATATTCAATTATTTTATGTTTTAACCAAAAATATAAAAAAATTTAACTTAAAATCAATTATAAGATTA
>NW_018397733.1:0-132 GCF_002168275.2 Theobroma umbraticum | reverse complement strand
TATAAATGAACTTTTCTTCTCAATGATGGCTTTTTCAACACGTTTTTTGAGACAGACATTGAATTATAGTTTGTTGATTGAAAAATGTAAAAAAATTCAACTTAAAATTAATTATGAGTTTATAAAACCATT
>NW_018397732.1:21432-21942 GCF_002168275.2 Theobroma umbraticum | reverse complement strand
ATTATGAGGTTATAAAACTATTTAAAGCGAGTAATAAGGCTTTTGAAGGCATGAGTTACTATAAATGGACATTTCCTATCAATGAATGGCTTTTTCTTCATGTTTATCAAGGCAAGCAATCAATTAGAATTTGTTTTAACCAAAAATATAAAAAATTCAACTTAAAATCAATTATGAGATTATAAAACCATTTAAAGCGAGTAATAAGGCTTTCAAAGGCATGGGTGACTATAAATGGATTTTTGTATCAATGGATGGCTTTTGCATCATGTTTCTCAAGGCAGACATTCAATGATAATAAATTTTAATCGAAAATATAAAAAAATTTAACTCAAAATGAATTATGAGATTACAAAACCCTTTAAAGTGAGTAATAAGGCTTTTGAATGAATGGGTGAGTATAAATGAACTTTTCTTGTCAATGAATGCCTTTTCTTTCTTTTTTTTAAAGACGGGCATTCAATTATAATATGTTTTAACTAAAAATATAAAAAAATTCAACTTAAAATC
>NW_018397732.1:20346-21311 GCF_002168275.2 Theobroma umbraticum | reverse complement strand
TAATAAGGCTTTTGAAGGCTTGAGTGACTATAAATGGACTTTTTGTGCCAATGGATGGTTTTGTTTCACGTTTCTCAAGACAGACATTCAATGATAATAAATTTTAACCAAAAATGAAAAATACAATCAATTATGAGATTATAAGACCTTTTAAAGCGAGTGACAAAGCTTTCGAAGGTTTGGGCAACTATAAATGGACTTTTCTTGACAATGATTAATTTTTCCTTCACATTTCTCAAGGCAAACAATCAATTATAATCTATTTTAACTAAAAATCTAAGAAAAATTCAACCTAAAATTAATTATGAGATTATAAAACCATTTAAAGTCCGTAATAAGGCTTTCGAAGGCATGAGTGGCTATAATGGACATTTCTTGTCAATGAACGGCTTTTTCTTTACGTTTCTAAAAGTAAAAATTCAATTAGAATATGTTTTAATCAAAAACATAAAAAATTCAATTTAAAATCAATTATGAAATTATAAAACCATTTAAAGTGAGTAGTAAGACTTTCAAAGGAATAAGTGACTATAAATGGATATTTCTTGTCAATGAATAGCTTTTTCTTCATGTTTCCTAATACAGACAGTCAATTATATTCTATTTTAACCAAAAATGTAAGAAAATTCAACCTAAAATCAATTATGAGATTATAAAATCATTTAAAGTGAGTAATTAGGCTTTTGAAAGAATGGGCTATAAATGGACTTTCTTTGCCAATGAATGGCTTTTTTTTCATGTTTTCCCAAGCAAACATTCAATTATAATCAGTTTGAACTAAAAATGTAAAAAAACTCAACTCAAAATCAATTATGAGGTTATAAAACCATTTAAAGCGAGTAATAAGGTTTTTGAAGGCATGGGTAACTATAAAAGGACTTTTCTTGCCAATGAATGAGTTTCTCACCAATGAATGGATAACTATAGAACATTTAATTATTATATATTTTAGGCAAAAATGTCAA
>NW_018397732.1:18260-20030 GCF_002168275.2 Theobroma umbraticum | reverse complement strand
TCTTTACATTTCTTGAGGCAGACAGTCAATTATAATCTAGTTTAACCAAAAATCCAAAAAACATTCAACCTAAAATCAACTATGAGATTAAAAAGCATTTAAAGTGTGTAATAAGGCTTTCGAAGGCATGGGTGACTATAAATGGACATTTCTTGTCAGTAAATGGATTTTTGTTTATGTATCCCAAGGCAGACATTTAATTAGAATCTGTTTAACCAAAAACATAAAATATTAAACCTAAAATCAATTATGAGATTATAAAAACATTTAAAGCGAGTAATAAGGCTTTCGAAGGCATGAGTGACTATAAATGGACATATCTTGTCAATGAATGGCTTTTTCTTCACGTTTCTTAAGACAGACACTCAATTATAATCTATTTTAGCTAAAAATGTAAGAAAATTCAACCTAAAATCAATTATGAGATTATAAAACTATTTAAAGAGAGTGATAAGGCTTTTGAAGGAATGGGTGACTATAAATGGACTTTCCTTGGAAATGAATGGCTTGTTCTTCAAGTTTCCTTGGAAAACATTCAATTATAATCTGGTTTAACTAAAAATGTAAAACAATTCAACTTAAAATCAATTATAAATTTATAAAACCATTTAAAGTGAGTAATAAGGCCTTCGAAGGCTTGAGTAAGTATAAACTGACTTTTCTTACCAATGAATGGGTTTTACTTCATGTTTCTGAATGTAGACATTTAATTATAATCTATTTTAATAAAAAAGATAAAAAAGTTTAACTTAAAATCAATTATGAGATTATAAAACCATTGAAAGTGAGTAATGAGGCTTTTAAAGGCTTGAGTGACTATAAGTGGACTTTTTATCCCAATTGATGACTTTTGCTTCATATTTCTCAAGGCAGACATTCAATTACAATATATTTTAATCAAAAATATAAAAAAATTTAACTCAAAATCAATTATGAGTTTATAAAACTAATTTAAAGCAAGTAATAGGGCTTTCGAATGCTTAGGTGACTATAAATGAACTTTTTTTGTCAATGAATAGCTTTTTCTTTCTGTTACTCAAGGCAGACATTCAATTACAATATGTTTTAACCAAAAAAGTAAAAAAATTTAACCTAAAATCAATTATGAGATTATAAAACCGTTTAAAGCGAGTAATAAGGCTTTTGACAGCTTGGATAACTAGAAATGGGTTTTTCTTCATGTTTCCTGAGGCAAACATTCAATTATAATTTGTTTTAAGAAAAATGTAAAAAATTCAATCTAAAATCAATTATGAGATTATAAAATCATTTAAAGCGAGTAATAAGGCTTTTAAAGGAATAGGTAACTATAATGGACTTTTCTTACTAATTAATGATTTATGCTTCACGTTTCTTGAGGCAGACACTTAGTTATAACCCGTTGTAACTAAAAATATAAGAAAATTCAACATATAATCAATTATGAGATTACAAAACCATTTAAAGAGAGTAATAAAGCGTTTAATGGCATGGGTGACTATAAATGAACTTTTCTTGCTAATGTATGGCTTTGTTTCATGTTTCTTGGGATTGATATTCAACTCTAATCTATTTTAAGAAAAAATGTAAAACAATTTAACTTAAAATCAATTATGAGATTATAAAACCATTTAAAGTGAGTAATAACGCTTTCGAAGGCTTGAGTGACAGTGAATGGACTTTTTGTGCTAATGGATAGCTTTTGCTTTACGTTCTTAAGGCAGACATTCAATTATAATATATTTTAATCAAAAATGTAAAAAAATTCAACTTAAAATCAATTATGAGATC
>NW_018397732.1:18043-18160 GCF_002168275.2 Theobroma umbraticum | reverse complement strand
GCCTTAAGAAACGTAAAGCAAAAGCTATTCGTTAGCACAAAAAGTCCATTCATTGTCACTCAAGCTTTCGAAAGCGTTATTACTCACTATAAATGGTTTTATAATCTCATAATTGAT
>NW_018397732.1:17893-18033 GCF_002168275.2 Theobroma umbraticum | reverse complement strand
ATTGTTTTACATTTTTAGTTAAAACAAATTAGAGTTGAATATCTATCTCAAGAAACATGAAAAAAAGCCATTCATTGACAAGAAAAGTCTATTTATAGTCACCCATGCCATCAAAGGCCTTATTACTCGCTTTAAATGGT
>NW_018397732.1:17557-17883 GCF_002168275.2 Theobroma umbraticum | reverse complement strand
CATAATTGATTATAGGTTGAATTTTTTTATATTTTTAGTTACAACGGGTTTTAACTAAGTGTCTGCCTCAAGAAACATGAAGCATAAATCATTCATTAGTAAGAAAAGTCCATTATAGTTACCTATTCCTTTAAAAGCCTTATTATTCATTTTAAATGGTTTTATAATCTCATAATTGATTTTAGATTGAATTTTTTACATTTTTTTTAAAACAGATTATAATTGAATGTTTTCCTCGGGAAACATGAAGAAAAACCCATTCATTTGTAAGAAAAGTCCATTTCTAGTCACCCAAGCCGTCAAAAGCCTTATTACTCGCTTTAAAC
>NW_018397732.1:15746-17547 GCF_002168275.2 Theobroma umbraticum | reverse complement strand
TCTCATAATTGATTTTAGGTTAAATTTTTGACTGTTTTGGTAAAAACATATTGTAATTGAATGTCTGTCTTGATAAACATGAAGAAAAAGGTACTCATTGATAAGAAAAGTTCATTTATAGTCACCTAAGCCTTCGGAAGCCATATTACTCACTTTAAATTGATTTTATAAACTCATAATTGATTTTGAGTTAAATTTTTTAATATTTTTGATTAAAATATATTGTAATTGAATGTCTACTTTGAGAAACATTAAGCAAACGTAATCAATTGGCATAAAAAGTCCACTTATAGTCACTTAAGCCTTCAAAAGCCTTATTACTCGCTTTCAATGGTTTTATAATCTCATAATTGATTTTAAGCTAAACTTTTTTACCTTTTTTATTAAAATAGATTATAATTAAATGTTTGCCTTGAGAAACATTAAGCAAAAGCCATTCATTGGTAAGAAAAGTCAATTTATACTTACCCAAGCCTTCAAAGGCCTTATTACTCACTTTAAATAATTTTTTAAACTTATAATTGATTTTAAGTTGAATTGTTTTACATTTTTAGTTAAAACATATTATAATTGAATGTTTTCCGAGGAAAACCTGAAGAAAAAGCCATTCATTGCCAAGGAAAGTCCATTATAGTCACCCATTCCTTCAAAAGCCTTATCACTCTCTTTAAATAGTTTTATAATCTCATAATTGATTTTAGGTTGAATTTTCTTACATTTTTGGCTAAAATAGATTATAATTGAGTGTCTGTCTTATGAAATATGAAGGAAAAGCCATTCATTGACAAGAAATGTCCATTTATAGTCACCCATGCCTTTGAAAGCCTTATTACTCGCTTTAAATGGTTTTATAATCTCATAATCAATTTTAAGCTTAATATTTTATGTTTTTGGTTAAAACATATTCTAATTAAATGTCTGCCTTGGGATACGTAAAGAAAAATCCATTTATTAACAAGAAATGTCCATTTATAGTCACGCATGCCTTCGAAAGCCTTATTATGTGCTTTAAATGCTTTTATAATCTCATTGCTGATTTTAGGTTGAATGTTTTTTGGATTTTTAGTTAAACTAGATTATAATTGACTATCTGCTTGAAGAAATGTAAAGAAAAGACCATTCATTGACAAAAAAAATCCATTTATACTCACCCATGCCTTCAAAAGCCTTATTACTCACTTTAAATGGCTTTATAATCTCATAATTAATTTTAAGTTGAATTATTTTACATTTTTGGTTGAAACAGATTATAATTGACTGTTTGTCTTAGTAAAACGTGAAGATAAAGCCATTCATTGACAAGAAAAGTATATTTATGGTCACCCATGCCTCCAAAAACCTTATTACTCGCTTTAAATGGTTTTATAATCTCATAATTGATTTTAGTTTGAATTTTTTAACATTTTTGCCTAAAATATATAGTAATTAAATGTTCTATAGTTACCCATTCATTGGTAAAAAACTCATTCATTGGCCAGAAAAGTCCTTTTATAGTTACCCATGCCTTCAAAAACCTTATTACTCGCTTTAAATGATTTTATAACCTCATAATTGATTTTGAGTTGAGTTTTTTTTACATTTTTAGTTAAAATATATTATAATTGAATTTTTTCTTGGGGAAACATGAAGAAAAAGCCATTCATTGGCAAAGAAAGTCCATTTATAGCCCATTCTTTCAAAAGCCTAATTACTCGCTTTAAATGATTTTATAATCTCATAATTGATTTTAGGTTGAATTTTCTTATAGTTTTTATTAAAATAGAATATAATTGAGTGTCTGTATTAGGAAACATGAAGAAAA
>NW_018397732.1:15664-15736 GCF_002168275.2 Theobroma umbraticum | reverse complement strand
TGACAAGAAATATCCATTTATAGTCACCTATGCCTTTGGAAGCCTTACTACTCGCTTTAAATGGTTTTATAA
>NW_018397732.1:15309-15654 GCF_002168275.2 Theobroma umbraticum | reverse complement strand
GATTTTAAGTTGAATTTTTTATGTTTTTGATTAAAACAGATTCTAATTGAATTTTTACCTTGAGAAACGTAAAGAAAAAGCTGTTCATTGATAACAAATGTCCATTATAGCCAGTCATGCCTTCGAAAGCCTTATTACGCTTTTTAAATAGTTTTATAATCTCATAATTAAATTTAGGTTGAATTTTTTTTAGAGTTTTAGTTAAAATAGATTATAATTGATTGTCTGCCTTGAGAAACATGAAGAAAAAACTATTCATTGTCAAGAAAAGTCCATTTATAGTCACTAAACCTTCAAAAGCTTTATTACTCGCTTTCAATGGTCTTATAATCTCATAATTGATTT
>NW_018397732.1:14823-15299 GCF_002168275.2 Theobroma umbraticum | reverse complement strand
TTTTTGTTAAAATTTATTATCATTGAATGTCTGTCTTGAGAAACGTGAAGCAAAACCATCCATTGACACAAAAAGTCCATTTATAGGAACTCAAGCCTTCAAAAGTCGTATTACTCGCTTTAAATGATTTTATAATCTCATAATTGATTTTAAGATAAATGTTTTTATATTTTTAGTTAAAACAGATTATAATTGAATGTCCGTCTCGAAAAATATAAAAGAAAAGGCATTCATTGACAAGAAAAGTTCATTTATACTCACCAATTCATTCAAAAGCCTTATTACTCACTTTAAAGGGTTTTGTAATCTCATAATTCATTTTAAGTTGAATTTTTTTATATTTTTGATTAAAATTTGTTATCATTGAATGTCTGCCTTAAGAAACGTGAAGCAAAATCCATCCATTGGCACAAAAAGTTCATTTATAGTTACCCACGCCTTTGAAAGCCTTGTTACTTGCTTTAAATGGTTTTATA
>NW_018397732.1:14119-14813 GCF_002168275.2 Theobroma umbraticum | reverse complement strand
TGATTTTAAGTTGAATGTTTTATATTTTTGGTTAAAATAGATTCTAATTGATTGTTTGCCTTGATAAACGTGAAGAAAAAGTCATTCATTGATAGAAAATGTCCATTTATAGTAACCCATGCCTTCAAAAGACTTATTACTCACTTTAAATGATTTTATAACCTCATAATTAATTTTAGGTTGAATTGTTTTCTAATTTTTAGTTAAAATAGATTATAGTTGACCGTCTCCCTTAAGAAACGTAAAGAAAAAGCCATTCATTGACAAGAAATGTCCATTTAGAGTCACCCATGTCTTCAAAAGCCTTATCACTCTCTTTAAATGGTTTTATAATCCCATAATTGATTTTAGGTTGAATCTTTTTACATTTTTAGTTAAAATAGATTATAATTGACTGTTTGACTCGACAAAACATGAAGATAAAGCCATTCATTGACAAGAAATTTTCATTTATAGTCCCTCATTCCTTCGAAAGCCTTATTACTCGTTTCAAATAGTTTTATAATCTCATAATTGATTTTAGCTTGAATCTTTTTACGTTTTTAGTTAAAACGGATTATAATTGACTGTTTGACTCGACGAAACATGAAGATAAAGCTATTCATTGACAAGAAAAGTACATTTATGGTCACCCATGTCCCTAAAAGCCTTATTACTCGCTTTAAATGGTTTTATAATCTCATAATTGATTTTA
>NW_018397732.1:12179-13928 GCF_002168275.2 Theobroma umbraticum | reverse complement strand
ATCTCATAATTAATTTTAGATTGAATAGTTTTACATTTTTTCTTAAAATATATACTAATTAGATGTTTACCTCGAGAATTGTGAAGAAAAATTTATTCATTGATAAGAAAAGTTCGTTTATAGTCACCCATACCTTCAAAAACCTTGTTACTAACTTTAAACGGTTTTGTAATCTCATAATTGATTTTATGCTAAATTTTCTTACATCTTTGGTTAAAACAGATTATAATTGAATATTTACCTGAGGAAACGTGAAGAAAAAACTATTCGTTTGTAAAGAAAGTCCATTTATAGCCACTCATTCTTTCAAAAGCTTTATTACTCCCTTTAAATGGTTTTATAATCTTATAATTAATTTTAGGTTGTGTTTTCTTACATTTTTTGTTAAAATAGATTATAATTGAGTGTTTGTCTTAAAAACGTGAAGAAAAAGTCATTGATTGACAAGAAATGTTCATTTATAGTCACCCATGCCTTTGAAAGCCTTATTACTCGCTTTAAATGGTTTTATAATCTCACAATTCATTTTAGGTTTAATCTTTTATGTTTTTGGTTAAAATAGATTCAAATTAAATATCTGCTTTGGGATACATAAAGAAAAATCTATTTATTGACAAGAAATGTCCATTTATAGTCACCAATTAAAATTTATTATCATTGAATGTCTATCTTGAGAAACGTGAAGCAAAACTATCCATTGGCACAAAAAGTCCATTATAGTCACTCAAGCCTTTAAAAGCCTTATTACTCACTTTAAATGGTTTTATAATCTCATAATTGATCTTAAGTTGAATTTTTTTATATTTTTAGTTAAAATATATTATAATTGAATGCCCGTCTTGAAAAACATGAAAGAAAAGGTATTCATTGATAAGAAAAGTTTATTTATACTTACCTATTTATTCAAAAGCCTTATTAGTCACTTTAAAGGGTTTTATAATCTCATAATTCATTTTAAGTTGATTTTTTTTTATATTTTTAGTTAAAATTTATTATCATTGAATGTCTGCCTTGAGAAACATGAAGCAAAATCAATCCATTGGCACAAAAAGTCCATTTATAGTCACCCATGCCTTTGAAAGCCTTATTACTTGCTTTAAATGGTTTTATAATCTCATAATTGATTTTAAGTTAATTTTTTTATATTTTTGGTTAAAACAGATTCTAATTGATTGTCTGACTTGATAAACGTGAAGAAAAAGCCATTCATTGATAGGAAATGTCCATTTATAGTAACCGATGCCTTAAAAAGCCTTATTACTCGCTTTAAATGGTTTTACAACCTCATAATTGATTTTAGGTTGAATTATTTTTTAATTTTTAGTTAAAATAGATTATAGTTGACCGTCTCCCTTAAGAAACATAAAGAAAAGCCATTCATTGTCAAGAAATGTCCATTTATAGTACCCATGCCTTCGAAAGCCTTATTACTCGCTATAAATGATTTTATAATCTCATAATTGATTTTAGGTTGAATTTTATTAGATTTTTGGTTAAAATAGATTATATATAATTGTCTACCTCAAGAAACATGAAGAAAAAGTCATTCATTGACAAGAAAGGTCCTTTTATAGTCACTCATTTTTTCGAAAGCCTTATTACTCACTTCAAATAAGTTTATAATCTCATAATTGATTTTAGGTTGAATCTTTTTATATTTTTGGTTAAAACAAATTATAATCGACTGTTTGACTCGACAAAGCATGAAGATAAATCTATTCATTGACAAGAAAAGTACATTTATGGTCA
>NW_018397732.1:11853-12045 GCF_002168275.2 Theobroma umbraticum | reverse complement strand
TTTTATAATGTCATAATTGATTTTAAGTTGAATTTTTTATATTTTTGGTTAAAACAGATTTTAATTGAATGTCTACCTTGAGAAACATGAAGAAAAAGCTATTCATTAATAGGAAATGTCCATTTATAGTAACCCATACCTTCAAAAGCCTTATTACTCACCTTAAATGGTTTTATAATCTCATAATTAATT
>NW_018397732.1:11676-11800 GCF_002168275.2 Theobroma umbraticum | reverse complement strand
AGATGTTTACCTCGAGAAATGTGAAGAAAAACTTATTCATTGATAAGAAAAGTCCGTTTATAATCACCCATACCTTCAAAAGCCTTATTACTCGCTATAAATGGTTTTATAATCTCATAATTGA
>NW_018397732.1:11460-11666 GCF_002168275.2 Theobroma umbraticum | reverse complement strand
TTCTTTCAAAAGCCTTATTACTCCCTTTAAATAGTTTTATAATCTTATAATTGATTTTAGGTTGAATTTTGTTACATTTTTTATTAAAATAGATTATAATTGAGTGTCTGTCTTAAAAAACGTGAAGAAAAAGCCATTGATTGACAAGAAATGTTCATTTATAGTCACCTATGCCTTTGAAAGCCTTATTACTCGCTTTAAATGGT
>NW_018397732.1:11184-11381 GCF_002168275.2 Theobroma umbraticum | reverse complement strand
TAAAATAGATTCTAATTAAATATCTACCTTGGGATACATAAAAAAAAATCCATTTATCGGCAAGAAATGTCCATTTATAGTCACCCATGCCTTCAAAAGCCTTATTACGCGCTTTAAATGGTTTTATAATCTCATAGTTGATTTTAAGTTGAATGTTTTTTAGATTTTTAGTTAAACTAGATTATAATTGACTGTCT
>NW_018397732.1:10684-11010 GCF_002168275.2 Theobroma umbraticum | reverse complement strand
TTTTTGGTTAAAATAGATTATAATTGACTATTTGCCTTGGTAAAACGTGAAGATAAAATCCTTCATTGACAAGAAAGGTATATTTATGGTCACCATGCCTCCAAAAGACTTATAACTCACTTTAAATGGTTTTATAATCTTATAATTGATTTTAGCTTGAATTTTTTGACTTTTTTGCCTAAAATATATAATAATTAAATGTTCTATAGTTACCCATTCATTGGTCAAAAACTCATTCATTGGCAAGAAAAGTCCTTTTACAGTTACCCATACCTTCAAAAACTTTATTACTCGCTTTAAATGGTTTTATAACCTCATAATTGATT
>NW_018397732.1:9446-10464 GCF_002168275.2 Theobroma umbraticum | reverse complement strand
TTTATAATCTCATAATTGATTTTAGGTTGAATTTTCTTCCATTTTTAGTTAAAATAGAATATAATTGAGTGTCTGTATCTGGAAACATGAAGGAAAAAGCCATTCATTGACAAGAAATATCCATTTATAGTCACCTATGCCTTTGAAAGCCTTACTACTCGCTTTAAATGGTTTTATAATTTTATAATTGATTTTAAGTTGAATTTTTTATGTTTTTGATTAAAACAGATTGTAATTGAATTTCTACCCTGAGAAATGTAAAGAAAAAGTAGTTCATTGACAAGAAATGTCCATTATAGTCACCTATGCCTTCGAAAGCTTTATTATGCACTTTAAATAGTTTTATAATCTCATAACTAATTTTAGATTTAATTTTTTTTAGATTTTTTGTTAAAATAGATTATAATTGACTGTCTGCAATGAGAAACGTGAAGAAAAAACTATTCATTGTCAAGAAAAGTTCATTTATAGTCACCTAAACCTTCAAAAGCTTTATTACTCGCTTGAAATGGTCTTATAATCTCATAATTGATTTTATTTTGCATTTTTAGTTAAAATTTATTATCATTGAATGTATGCTTCGACAAACGTGAAACAAAACCATCAATTGGCACAAAAAGTCCATTTATAGTTATTTAAGCCTTCAAAAGCTTAAATGGTTTTATAATCTCATAATTGATTTTAAGTTAAATTTTTTTATATTTTTGGTTATAACAGATTATAATTGAATCCCCGTCTTGAAAAACATGAAAGAAAAGGCATTCATTAACAAGAAAAGTTCATTTATACTCACTCATTCCTTCAAAAGTCTTATTATTCACTTTAAAGGGTTTTGTAATCTCATAATTCATTTTAAGTTGACTTTTTTGATATTTTTGGTTAAATTTTATTATCATTGAATGTCTGTCTTAAGAAACATGAAGCAAAAGCCATCCATTGGCACAAAAAGCCCATTTATAGTCATCCATGCCTTTGAAAGCCCTATTACTCGTTTTAAATGGTTTTATAATCTCATAAT
>NW_018397732.1:8119-9245 GCF_002168275.2 Theobroma umbraticum | reverse complement strand
CAAAAGCCTTATTACTCGCTTTAAATGGTTTTATAACCTCATAATTGATTTTAGATTGAATTGTTTATTAAGTTTTAGTTAAAATAGATTATAGTTGACTGTCTCCCTTAAGAAACGTAAAGAAAAAGCCATTCATTGATAAGAAATGTCCATTTATAGTCACCTATGCTTCAAAAGTCTTATTACTCGCTATAAATGGTTTTATAATGTCATAACTGATTTTAATTTGAATTATTTTTGAACTTTTGTTTAAAAGAGATTATAATTAACTGTCTGCCTCAAAAAATGTGAAGAAAAAGCCATTCATTGATAAGAAATGTCCAATTATAGTCACCCATGCCTTCGGAAGCCTTATTACTCGCTTTAAATGGTTTTATAATCTCATAATTGATTTTAGGTTGAAATGTTTCACATTTTGGTTAAAACAGATTATAATTGACTGTTTGCCTCGACAAAACATAAAGATAAAGCCATTCATGAACAAGAAAAGTATGTTTATGGTCACTTATGCCCCTAAAAGCCTTATTACTCGCTTTAAATGGTTTTATATTCTCATAATTGATTTTAACTTGAAGTTTTTATATTTTTGCTTAAAATATATAATAATTAAATGTTTACGTCGAGAAACGTAAAGAAAAACTTATTCATTAGCAAGAAAAGTCCGTTTATAGTCACTCATGCCTTCGAAAGCCTTATTACTCGTTTTAAATGGTTTTATAACCTTATAATTGCTTTTATATTAAATTTTCTTACATTTTTAGTTAAAAATAGATTATAATTGAATGCTTGCTTGGGGAAACATGAAAAAAAGCCATTCATTCGTAAAGAAAGTCCATTTATAGCCACTCATTCTTTCAAAAGCCTTATTACTCCCTTTAAACGGTTTTATAATCTCATAATTGATTTTAAGTTGAATTTTCTTACCTTTTTAGTTAAAATAGATTATAATTGAGTGTTTATCTTGAAAAACATGAAGAAAAAGCCATTCATTGACAAGTAATGTCCATTTATAGTCACCCTACCTTCAAAAGTCTTATTATTCGCTTTAAATGGTTTTATAGTATCATAACTAATTTTAAGTTGAATTTTTTATATTTTTAGTTAAAACAGATTCTAATTGAATATC
>NW_018397732.1:7612-8084 GCF_002168275.2 Theobroma umbraticum | reverse complement strand
ATGTCCATTTATAGTCACCCATGCCTTCGAAAGCCTTATTACACACTTTAAATGGTTTATAATATCATAATTGATTTTTGGTTGAATTTTCTTACATTTTTGGTTAAAACAGGTTATAATTAAGCATCTGCCTTAGGAAACGTAAAGAAAAAGTCATTCATTGGTATTAAAAGTCTATTTATAGTCACCCATGCCTTCGAAAGTCTTATTACTTGTTTTAAATCGCTTTACAATCTCATAAATGATTTCAGGTTGATTTTTTTTATTTTTGGTTAAAACAGAATATAATTGAATGTTTATCTTGAAAAACGTGAAGAAAAATCATTCATTGTCAAGAAAAGCCTATTTATATTCACCCAAGCGTTCGAAAGCTTTATTACTCGCTTTAAATGGTCTTATAATCTCATAATTG
This sequence comes from Theobroma umbraticum, assembly GCF_002168275.2. Classification (NCBI taxonomy): domain Eukaryota; kingdom Viridiplantae; phylum Streptophyta; class Magnoliopsida; order Malvales; family Malvaceae; genus Theobroma; species Theobroma umbraticum. Next base: position 7,672 of record NW_018397732.1, on the reverse strand, counting down.
ATTTAATTTTACATTTTTGGTTAAAATTTATTATAATTCAATATTTACTTTGAGAAACAT
>NW_018397732.1:7431-7526 GCF_002168275.2 Theobroma umbraticum | reverse complement strand
CATAATTGATTTTAAGTTGAATTTTTATATATTTTTTGTTAAAACATATTATAATTGAATGTCTGTCTTGAAAAACATGAAAGAAAATGCATTCA
>NW_018397732.1:7223-7421 GCF_002168275.2 Theobroma umbraticum | reverse complement strand
AAGTTAACTTATAGTCATCCATTCTTTCGAAAGAAGTAGTACTCACTTTAAAGGGTTTTGTAATCTCATAATTGACTTTAAGTTGAATTTTTTTTACATTTTTAGTTAAAACAGATTATAGTTGAATGTATAACATGGGAAACGTGAAGACAAAGCTATTTATTGACAAGAAAAGTCCATTTATAGTTGCCCATGCCT
>NW_018397732.1:6807-6960 GCF_002168275.2 Theobroma umbraticum | reverse complement strand
TTGATTTTAGGTTGAATGTTTTTACATTTTTGGTTAAAACAGATTATAATTGACTTTTTGCCATGGGAAATGTGAATACAAAGCCATTCATCGACAAAAAAAGTCCATTTATAGTCACGCATGCCTTCAAAAGCCTTATTACTTGCTTTAAAT
>NW_018397732.1:6327-6797 GCF_002168275.2 Theobroma umbraticum | reverse complement strand
TCTTATGATTGATTTTAGGTTGAATGTTTTTACATTTTTGGTTAAAATAGATTATAATTGACTACTTGCTTTGAGAAACGTGAAGAAAAAACCATTCTTTGACAAAAGAAGTCCATTTATAGTCACTCATGCCTTTAAAAGCCTTATTACTCGTTTTAAATGGATTTACAATCTCATAATTAATTTTAGGTTGAATTTTTTTAGATTTTTTATTAAAACAAAATATAATTGAATGTTTACCTTGGAAAACATGAAGAAAAAGCCTTTCATTGGCAAGAAAAGTTCATTTATAGTTACCGATTTCTTCTAAAGTCTAATTGCTCACTTTAAATGGATTTATAAACTTATAATTGATTTTAGGTTCAAGTTTCATACAATTTTGGTTAAAACAGATTATAATTAATTGTCTGCCTCGAGAAACGTCTAGAAAAAGCCATTCATTGATAAGAAAAGTCTATTTATTGTCACCC
>NW_018397732.1:6135-6317 GCF_002168275.2 Theobroma umbraticum | reverse complement strand
AAGCCTTATTACTCGCTTTAAATGGATTTACAATCTTATAATTAATTTTAGTTTAAAATTTTTTTATATTTTTTATTAAAATATATTATAATTGGATATCTGCCTTGAGAAACGTGAAGCAAAAGCCATCCATTGGTACAAAATGTCCGTTTATAGTCACTTAAGTCTTCGGAAGTCTTGTT
>NW_018397732.1:5955-6125 GCF_002168275.2 Theobroma umbraticum | reverse complement strand
AATGGTTTTATAATCTCATAATTGATTTTAAGTTGAAATTTTTTTATATTTCTTATTAAAACAAATTATGATTGAATGTTTGACTCAAGAAATGTAAGGAAAAAGACATTCATTAACAAGAGAAGTCCATTTATAGTCACCCATTCCTTCAAAAGACTTATTACTCACTT
>NW_018397732.1:4395-5709 GCF_002168275.2 Theobroma umbraticum | reverse complement strand
TTTTAGGTTGAATTGTTTTACATTTTTGGTTAAAATAGATTATGTTTGACTGTCTACCTCAAATAATGTGAACAAAATGCCATTTTATGAGAAGAAAACTACATTTATAGTCACCCATGTGTTCGAAAGCCTTATTACTCATTTTAAGTGGTTTTATAATTTCATAATTGATTTTATGTTGAATTGTTGTACATTTTTGCTAAAACATATTATAATTGAATGTTTGCCTCAAAAAAAGTGAAGAAAAATCCATTTTTTAGCAAGAAAAGCCCATTTATAGCCACCTAAGTCTTCAAAAGCCTTATTACTCGCTTTAAATAGTTTTATAACCTCATAATTGATTTTGAGTTAAATTTTTTTATATTTTTACTTAAAACAGATTATAATTGTATGTTTGTCTTGAAAAACATGAAGAAAAAGCCATTCATTGGCAAAAAAAGTCCATTTATAGTCACCAATTCCTTCAAAAGCCTTACTACTCACTTGAAATGATTTTATAATCTCATAATTGATTTTAGATTGAATTTTCTTACATATTTGGTTAAAACAGATTATAATTGAATATCTACCTAGGAAAACGTGAAGAAAAAGACATTCATGGGTAAGAAATGTGCATTTATACTCACTTATTCCCTCAAAAGCCTTATCACTCACTTTAAATAGTTTTATAACCTTATAATTGATTTCAAGATGAATTCTTTTATATTTTTACTTAAAACAGATTATAATTGAATGTATGCCTTTGAAAGCTTTATTACTTGCCTTAAATGGTTTTATAATCCCATAATTGATTTTATGTTAAGTTTTTTTAGATTTATAGTTAAAATAGATTATAATTGACTATTTGTCTCGAGAAACATGAAGAACAAGCCATTCATTGATAAGCAAAGTTCATTTATAGTCACTCATGCCTTCAAAAGCCTTATTACTCGCTTTAAATGATTTTATAATCTCATAATTGATTTTAGATTGAATTTTTTTATATTTTTGATTAAAACAAATTATAATTGAATGTTTGACTCAGGAAATATGAAGAAAAGCCCATTCATTGACAAGAAAAGCCCATTTATAGTCACCTAAGTCTTCAAAAGCCTTACTACTCGCTTTAAATGGTTTTCTAATCTCATAATTGATTTTAAGTTGAACTTTTTTACTTTTTTGATTAAAATATATTATAATTAAATATTCACCTTAAGAAACGTGAAACAAAAGCCATCCAGTGATATCAAAAGTCCATTTATAGTCGCTCAAGCCTTCGTAAGCCTTCTTACTCGCTTTAAATGGTTTGATAATCTTATAATTGATTTTAAGTTA
>NW_018397732.1:4072-4295 GCF_002168275.2 Theobroma umbraticum | reverse complement strand
AAAATATATAAAAATTCAACTTAAAATCAATTATGAGATTATAAAACTTTTTAAAGCAAGTAATAAGGCTTCCGAAGGCTTGAGTGACTATAAATGAAATTTTTGAGCCAATGGATGGCTTTTGCTTCATGTTTCTCAAGGCAAACATTGAATATAATAAATTTTAACCAAAAATGTAAAATAAAATCAATTATGAGATTATAAGACCATTTAAAGCGAGTAA
>NW_018397732.1:1503-4044 GCF_002168275.2 Theobroma umbraticum | reverse complement strand
AATCAATTATGAGATTGTAAAACCATTTAAAGCAAGTAATAAGGCTTTCGAAGGTGTGGGTGACTATAAATAGACTTTTTATACCTATGAATGGCTTTTTCTTTACGTTTCTTAAGGCAGACGCTTAATTATAACATGTTTTAACCAAAAATGTAAGACAATTCAACCAAAAATCAATTATGAGATTATAAACCATTTAAAGTGCGTAATAAGGCTTTCGAAGGCATGGGTGACTACAAATGGATATTTCTTGTCAAAGAATGACTTTTTCTTTATGTTTCCTAAGGCAGACATTCAATTAGAATTTGTTTTAACCAAAAATATATAAAATTCAACTTAAAATCAATTATCAGATTATAAAACTATTTAAAGCGAGTAATAAGACTTTCAAAGGTAGGGTGACTATAAATGGACATTACTTGTCAATGAATGGCTTTTTCTTAATGTTTTTCAAGATAGACACTCAATTATAATCTATTTTAACTAAAAATGTAAGAAAATTCAACTTAAAATCAATTATGAGATTATAAAACCGTTTAAAAAGAGTAATAAGACTTTTGAAAGAATGGGTGGCTATAAATGGACTTTCTTTACGAATGAATAGCTTTTCTTTCATGTTTCCTCAGGAAAACATTCAATTATAATCTGTTTTAACTAAGAATGTAAGAAAATTCAACATAAAATCAATTATGAGGTTATAAAACCATTTAAAGCGAGTAATAAGGCTTTTGGGGGTATGGGTGACCATAAATATATTTTTCTTGTCAATGAATGGCTTTATCTTCATGTTTCTTGAGGCAGACAGTTAGTTATAATCTCTTTTAAACAAAAATTCAAAAACAATTCAAATTAAAATCAACTATGAGATTATAAAACCATTTATAGCGAGTAATAAGATTATCGAAGGCATAAGTTACTATAAATTGATTTTTTTTCTCAATGAATGGCTTTTTCTTTACGTTTCTCAAGGTAGACATTCAATTGGAATCTGTTTTAACCAAAGATATAAAAAATTCAACTTAAAATCAATTATGAGATTATAAAACCATTTAAAGCAAGTAATAAGGATTTCAAAGATATGGATGACTATAAATAGACTTTTTGTGCTAATGGATGGCTTTTGCTTCACATTTCTCAAGGTAGATATTCAATGATAATAAATTTTGACCAAAAATATAAACAAATTCAACTTAAAATCAATTATGCGATTACAAAACCCTTTAAAGTGAGTAATAAGGCTTTTGAAGGAATGGGTGAGTATAAATGAACTTTTTTTGTCAATGAATGCCTTTTCTTTCATGTTTTTCAAGACGGGCATTCAATTATAATCTATTTTAACTAAAAATGTAAAAACATTTAACTTAAAATCAATTATGAGATTATAAAACCATTTAAAGTGAGTAATAAGGCTTTCGAAGGCTTAAGTGACTATAAATGGACTTTTTACGCCAATTGATGGTTTTGCTTCACGTTTCTCAAGGCAGGCATTCAATGATAATAAATTTTAATCAAAAATGTAAAATAAAATCAATTATGAGATTATAAGACCATTTCAAGCAAGTAATAAAGCTTTTGAAGGTTTGGGTGACTATAAATGGACTTTTCTTGACAATGAATGGTTTTTTCTTCGCGTTTCTCAAGGTAGACAGTCAATTATAATCTATTTTAATGAAAAATCTAAAAAAATTTCAATGTAAAACTAATTATGAGATTATAAAACCATTTAAAGTGCGTATTAAGTCTTTCGAAGGCATGGATGACTATAATGGACATTTCTTATCAATGAACTACTTTTTCTTTACGTTTCTCAAAGTAGAAATTCAATTAGAATCTGTTTTAACCAAAAACATAAAAAATACAACTTAAAATCAATTATGAGATTATAAAACCATTTAAAGCGAGTAGTAAATCTTTCAAAGGTATAAGTGACTATAAATGGATATTTCTTGTCAATGAATGGCTTTTTCTTCATGTTTCCTGATGCAGACACTCAATTATAAACTATTTTAACCAAAAATGTAAGAAAATTCAACCTAAAATCAATTATGAGATTATAAAATCATTTAAAGTGAGTAATAAGGCTTATGAAGGAATGTGCTATAAATGGACTTTCTTTGCCAATAAATGGCATTTTTTTCACGTTTCCCCAAGCTAACATTCAATTATAATCTATTTTAACTAAAAATGTAAAAAAAAATCAACTCAAAATCAATTATGAGGTTATAAAACCATTTAAAGCGAGTAATAAGGTTTTTGAAGGCATGGGTAACTATAAAAGGACTTTTCTTGCCAATGAATGAGTTTTTCAACAATGAATGGGTAACTATAGAACATTTAATTATTATATATTTTAGGCAAAAATGTCAAAAAATTCAAGCTAAAATCAATTATGAGATTATAAAACCATTTAAAGTGAGTAATAAGGCTTTTAGAGGCATGGGTGACCATAAATATATTTTTCTTGTCAATGAATAGCTTTATCTTCACATTTTACCTAGGAAAACAGTAAATTATAATCTTTTTTAATCAAAAATATAAAAT
>NW_018397732.1:1240-1476 GCF_002168275.2 Theobroma umbraticum | reverse complement strand
TTTAAAGCAAGTAATAAGGCTTTTAAAGGCATGGGTGAGTATAAATGGATATTTTTTGTCAATGAATGGTCTTTTCTTTACATTTCTTGAGGCAGATAGTCAATTATAATCTAGTCTAACTAAAAATTCAATAAATATTCAACCTAAAATTAACTATGAGATTATAAAAGCATTTAAAGGGTGTAATAAGGCTTTCAAAGGCATGGGTGACTATAAATGGATATTTCTTGTCAATA
>NW_018397732.1:0-1137 GCF_002168275.2 Theobroma umbraticum | reverse complement strand
CAATTGTGAGATTATAAAACCATTTAAAGCGAGTAATAAGGCTTTCAAAGGCATGAGTTACTATAAATGAACATTTCTTATCAATCAATGTTTTTTCCTTCATGTTTTTTCAGACAAACAGTCAATTATAATCTATTTTAATAAAAAATGTAAGAAAATTCAACCTAAAATCAATTATAAGATTATAAAACCATTTAAAGCGAGTAATAAGGCTTTCGAAAGAATGGGTGGCTATAAGTAGACTTTTTTTACAAATGAATGGCTGTTTCTTCACGTTTCCCTAGGTAAATTTTCAATTATAATCTGTTTTAACCAAAGATATAAGAAAATTCAGTATAAAATCAATTATGTGGTTATAAAACCATTTAAAGCGAGTAATAAGGCTTTCGAAGGTATGGGTGACTATAAACAGACTTTTCTTATCAATGAATAAGTTTTTCTTCACATTTCTCGAGGTAAACATCTAATTATTATATTTTTTATGAAAAAATGTAAAAATATTCAATCGAAAATCAATTATGAGATTTTAAAACCATTTAAGGTGAGTAATAAGGCTTTTGAAGGCATGGATTACTATAAATAGACATTTCCTATCAATGAATGGTTTTTTCTTCATGTTTCTCAAGGCAGACATTCAATTAGAATCTGTTTTAACCAAAAATATAAAAAATTCAACTTAAAATCAATTATGAGATTAGAAAACCATTTAAAGCGAGTAATAAGGCTTTTAGGGGCATGGGTGACCATAAATATACTTTTCTTGTTAATGAATGGCTTTATCTTCATGTCTTGTTGAGTCGAACAGTCAATTACAATCTGTTTTAACTAAAAATGTAAAAAGATTCAACCTAAATAAATTATGAGATTATAAAACTATTTAAAGTGAGTAAAAAGGCTTTCGACGGAATGAGGGACTATAAATGGACATTTCTTGTCAATGAATGGCTTTTTCTTCATATTTCTTGAGGTAGACAATTAATTATAATCTATTTTAACCAAAATTCTAAAAACAATTCAACCTAAAATCAATTATGAGATTATAAAACTATTTATAGCGAGTAATAAGGCTTTTGAAGGCATGTGTGACTATAAATGAAAATTTTTTGTCAATGAATGGCTTTTTCTTTATGTTTCTTA
>NW_018397731.1:6836-6946 GCF_002168275.2 Theobroma umbraticum | reverse complement strand
CTTAAAATCAATTATGAGATTATAAAACTATTTAAAACGAGTAAAAAGGCTGTTTAAGGACTGAGAGGCTATAAATAGACTTTTGTTATGAATTAATGCTTTTTTCTTCA
>NW_018397731.1:6689-6811 GCF_002168275.2 Theobroma umbraticum | reverse complement strand
ATAGCCTGTTTTAACAAAAAATATAAAAACATTCAACTTAAAATCAATTATGAGGCTAGAAAATCATGTAAAGCGAGTAACAAGGCTTTTGAAGGAATGGGTGACTATAAATGGACTTTTCT
>NW_018397731.1:6044-6298 GCF_002168275.2 Theobroma umbraticum | reverse complement strand
GGCTGTTTTAATGAAAAATGTAAAAAACTTCAACTTAAAATCAATTATGAGATTAAAAAACCATTTAAAGTGAGTAAAAAGTCTTTTGAAGGAATGGGTGCATATAAATGAACTTTTGTTGCCAATGAATGCTTTTTTCTTCATGTTTCTTAACATAGACATTTTATTATTGTCTATTTTAATAAAAAATGTAAAAAACTTCAACTAAAATCAATTATTAGATTATAAAATCACTTAAAGTAAGTAATAAGGCT
>NW_018397731.1:5699-5881 GCF_002168275.2 Theobroma umbraticum | reverse complement strand
TTATGAGATTATAAAACCATTTAGAACGAGTAAAAAGGCTGTTGAAGGACTGAGTGGCTATAAATAGACTTTTGTTATCAATGAATGATTTTTTCTTCACGGTTCACAAGGCAGACATTCAATTATAGCTGATTTTAACAAAAAATGTAAAAAAATTCAACTTAAAATCAATTATTAGACTA
>NW_018397731.1:5487-5689 GCF_002168275.2 Theobroma umbraticum | reverse complement strand
TAAAGCGAGTAATAAGGCTTTCGAAAGAATGGGTGACTACAAATGGACTTTTCTTGCCAATGAATACTTTCGTCTTCACGTTTCTCAAGATAGATAGTCAATTATTATCTATTTAATTAAAAAATGTAAAAAAATTCAATTTAAAATTAATCATTAGATTATAAAACCATTTAAAGCAAGTAATAAGGCCTTTGAAGGAATG
>NW_018397731.1:5312-5460 GCF_002168275.2 Theobroma umbraticum | reverse complement strand
AATGAATGCCTTTTTTTTACGTTTCTCAAGGTAGACATTCAATTATACTCTGTTTTAAGGAAAAATGTAAAAAAATTGAACTTAAAATCATGTGTGAGATTATAAAACTATTTAGAACGAGTAAAAAGGCTGTTGAAGGACTGGGAGG
>NW_018397731.1:4634-4980 GCF_002168275.2 Theobroma umbraticum | reverse complement strand
TTAATCATAAATATAAAAAAACTCAACTTAAAATAAATTATTAGATTATAAAACTATTTAAAGCTAGTAATAAACCTTTTGACGGATTGGGAGGCAATATATGAACTTTTCTTGCCAATGAAAGCTCTTTTCTTCACGTTTCTTGTGTTTGACATTCAATTATAGTTTGTTTTATTGGAAAATGTAAAAAAATTCAACTTAAAGTGAATTATGAGATAAGAAAAATATTTAAAGCGTGTAATTAGGCTTTAAAAGGAATAGGTGACCATAAATGGACTTTTCTTGTCAATGAATGCTCGTTTCTTCACGTTTCTCGAGATAGATATTCAATTATAGTCTGTTTTAA
>NW_018397731.1:4212-4345 GCF_002168275.2 Theobroma umbraticum | reverse complement strand
AAAAAAATTCAACTTAAAATCAATTATGAGATTAGAAAACCATTTAAAACGAGCGATAAGTCTTTCCAAGGAATGGGTAACTATAAATGGACTTTTCTTGTCAATGAATGCTCTTTTCTTCATGTTTCTCAAG
>NW_018397731.1:3865-3978 GCF_002168275.2 Theobroma umbraticum | reverse complement strand
AACCATTGAGAGCGAGTAAAAAGGCTGTTGAAGGACTAGGAGGCTATAAATAGAATTTTATTATCAATTAATGCTTTTCTCTTCACGGTTCTCCAGGCAGACATTCAATTATA
>NW_018397731.1:3699-3855 GCF_002168275.2 Theobroma umbraticum | reverse complement strand
GGTGACTATAAATAGACTTTTCTTGCTAATGAATGTGTATCTCTTCATGTTTCTCGAGATAAACATTCAATTATAGTCAGTTTTAATGAAAAATATAAAAATACTCAACTTAAAATCAATTATGACATTATAAAACCATTTAAAGTGAGTAATAAG
>NW_018397731.1:3443-3620 GCF_002168275.2 Theobroma umbraticum | reverse complement strand
TTTAACTTAAAATCAATTATTAGATTATAGAACTATTTAAAGCGAATAATAAGGCTTTTGAAAGAATGAGAGGCTATAAATAGACTTTTCTTGCCAACGAATGCTTTTTTTTTCACATTTCTAGAAATAGACATTCAATTATTATCTGTTTTAATCATAAATATAAAAAAACTCAAC
>NW_018397731.1:3017-3129 GCF_002168275.2 Theobroma umbraticum | reverse complement strand
GGTGACTATAAATGGACTTTTCTTGTCAATGAATGCTCTTTTCTTCACGTTTCATGATATAGATATTCAATTATAGTCTGTTTTAATCAAAAATGTAAAAAAAATTCAACTT
>NW_018397731.1:2668-2787 GCF_002168275.2 Theobroma umbraticum | reverse complement strand
GAAGGAATGGGAGGCTATAAATGGACTTTTCGTATCAATGAATCCTTTTTTCTTCATGTTTCTTGAGACAGACATTCAATTATAGGCTGTTTTAATGAAAAATGTAAAAAAATTCAACT
>NW_018397731.1:2551-2658 GCF_002168275.2 Theobroma umbraticum | reverse complement strand
TATGAGATTAGAAAACCATTTAAAGTGAGCAATAAGTCTTTTGAAGGAATGAGTGACTATAAATGGACTTTTGTTACCAATGAATGCTCTTTTCTTCATGTTTCTCA
>NW_018397731.1:2118-2231 GCF_002168275.2 Theobroma umbraticum | reverse complement strand
CTGTTGAAGGACTAGGAGGCTATAAATAGACTTTTATTATCAATTAGTGCTTTTTTCTTCACAGTTCTCAAGGCAGACATTCAATTATAGCATGTTTTAACAAAAAATGTAAA
>NW_018397731.1:1536-1726 GCF_002168275.2 Theobroma umbraticum | reverse complement strand
AATAATAAGGCTTTTGAAGAAATGAGAGGCCATAAATAGTCTTTTCTTGCCAATGAATGCTTTTTTCTTTCCATTTCTTGAAATAGACATTTAATTATTATCTGTTTTAATCATAAATATAAAAAAACTCAACTCAAAATAAATTATTAGATTATAAAACCATTTAAAGTTAGCAATAAGCCTTTTGAAG
>NW_018397731.1:925-1066 GCF_002168275.2 Theobroma umbraticum | reverse complement strand
AAAAATGTAAAAATATTGAACTTAAAATCAATTATGAGATTAGAAAACCATTTAGAACGAGTGAAAAGGCTGTTGAAGGAATAGGAGGCTATAAATGGACTTTTCGTAGCAATGAATGCTTTTTTCTTCATGTTTCTTGAG
>NW_018397731.1:834-915 GCF_002168275.2 Theobroma umbraticum | reverse complement strand
AATTATCATCTGTTTTAATGAAAAATGTAAAGAAATTCAACTTAAAATCAATTATCAGATTAGAAAACCATTTAAAGCGAG
>NW_018397731.1:705-824 GCF_002168275.2 Theobroma umbraticum | reverse complement strand
TTTCAAGGAATGGGTGACTATAAATTGATTTTTCTTATCAATGAATGCTCTTTTCTTCATGTTTCTCAAGATGGACATTCAATTATTGTCTATTTTAATCAAAAATATAATAGACTTCA
>NW_018397731.1:276-518 GCF_002168275.2 Theobroma umbraticum | reverse complement strand
TGAAAAATATAAAAAAATTGAACTTAAAATCAATTATGAGATTATAAAACTATTGAGAGCGAGTAAAAAGGCTGTTGAAGGATTGGAAGGCTATAAATAGACTTTGGTTGTCAATTAATGCTTTTTTCTTCACGGTTCTCAAGGTAGACATTCAATTATTGTCTGTTTTAATCATAAATATGAAAAACCTCAACTTAAAATCAATTATTAGATTATAAAACTATTTAAAGCTAGTAATAAGC
>NW_018397731.1:135-253 GCF_002168275.2 Theobroma umbraticum | reverse complement strand
ATATGAACTTTTTTTTACCAATGAACGCTCTTTTCTTGACGTTTCTTGTGTATGACATTCAATTATAGTCTATTTGAATGAAAAAAGTAAAACAATTCAACTTAAAATCAATTATGAG
>NW_018397731.1:0-125 GCF_002168275.2 Theobroma umbraticum | reverse complement strand
CATTTAAAGCGTGTAATTAGGTTTTTGAAGGAATAGGTGACTATAAAGGACTTTTCTTATCAATAAATGATGTTTTCTTCACTTTTCTCGAGATAAATATTCAATTATAGTCTGTTTTAATCAAA
>NW_018397730.1:11407-11531 GCF_002168275.2 Theobroma umbraticum | reverse complement strand
TGGGTGACTATAAATGGACCTTTCTTGTCGATGAATATCTTTTTCTTCACGTTTTCCATGGCAAACATTCAATTATAATCTACTGTAACTAAAAACATAAAAAAATTCAACCTAAAATTAATTA
>NW_018397730.1:11287-11397 GCF_002168275.2 Theobroma umbraticum | reverse complement strand
AAACCATTAAAAGTGAGTAATAAGCCCTTTGAAGGAATAGATGACTATAAATGGACCTTTCGTGTCGATGAATATCTTTTTCTTCATGTTTCCCAAGGCAAACATTCAAT
>NW_018397730.1:10883-11110 GCF_002168275.2 Theobroma umbraticum | reverse complement strand
CTTTTTCTTCATGTTTGTTGAGTTAGACATTCAATTATAATATGTTTTAAACAAGAATATAAAAAAATGTGAACTTAAAATCAATTTTAAGATTATAAAACATTTTAAAGAGAGTAATAAGGCTTTTCATGCAATAGGTAACTATAAATAGGCCTTTGTTGTCAATTAATGCTTTTTTCTTTACATTTCTCGAGGTAGACATTCAATTATAATCTGTTTTAATAAAA
>NW_018397730.1:10420-10576 GCF_002168275.2 Theobroma umbraticum | reverse complement strand
TGCCAATGAATACCTTTTTCTTCATGTTTTCCAAGGCAAACATTCAATTATAATCTGTTCTAACTAAAAACATAAAAACTTCAACCTAAAATCAACTATGAAATTATAAAATCATTTAAAGTGAGTAATAAGGCTTTTGAAGAAATGGGTGACTAT
>NW_018397730.1:10283-10410 GCF_002168275.2 Theobroma umbraticum | reverse complement strand
TTCTTGCCAATGAATGCTTTTCTCTTCAGGTTTCTCAAGGCAGACGTTCAATTGTAGTCTGTTTTAACCAAAAATGCATAAGAATTCAACTTAAAATTAATTATTACTTTATAAAACCATTTAAAGC
>NW_018397730.1:10148-10273 GCF_002168275.2 Theobroma umbraticum | reverse complement strand
GCTTTTGAAGGCTTGAGTGACTATAAATAAACTTTTTGTGCCAAAAGTAGGCTTATGTTTCACGTTCCCCAAGGTAGACATTCAATTATAGCCTTTTTTAATCGAAAATGTAAAAAAGTTTAACT
>NW_018397730.1:9987-10138 GCF_002168275.2 Theobroma umbraticum | reverse complement strand
TTTGAGATTATAAAGCCGTTTAAAGTGAGTAATAAGGCTTTCGATGAATTTGGTAACTATAACTGAACTTTTCTATCTAATGAATACCTTTTTCTTAATGTTTCGCAAGGTAGACATTCAATTATAATCTGTTCTAGCCAAAAAGGTCAAA
>NW_018397730.1:9871-9975 GCF_002168275.2 Theobroma umbraticum | reverse complement strand
AAATCAATTATGAGGTTATAAAACTATTTAAAATGAGTAATAAGGCTTTTGAAGAATGGGTGATTGTAAAAGAAGTTTTGTTGCCAATGAATGCCTTTTTCTTC
>NW_018397730.1:9775-9861 GCF_002168275.2 Theobroma umbraticum | reverse complement strand
AGGTTGACATTTAATTATAATCTATTTTAGCCAAAAATGTGCAAAGAATTCAAATTTAAATCAATTATGGCATTACAAAATCATTT
>NW_018397730.1:9529-9675 GCF_002168275.2 Theobroma umbraticum | reverse complement strand
ATTCAACCTAAAATCAATTATGAGATCATAAAACCATTTAAAGTGAGTAATAAGCCCTTTGAAGGAATAGGTGACTATAAATGGACCTTTCTTGTCGATGAATATCTTTTTCTTCATGTTTCCCAAGGCAAACATTCAATTATAAT
>NW_018397730.1:7648-8997 GCF_002168275.2 Theobroma umbraticum | reverse complement strand
TAATTCTAGTCTGTTTTAACTAAAAATGTAAAAATATTCAACTTAAAAATAATTCTTAGTTTATAAAACTATTTAAACTAAGTAATAAGGGTTTTGAAGGTTTGAGTGACTATAAATGGACTTTTCATACCAATGGTTGGCGTTTACTTCACGTTTCCCAAGGAAGACATTCAATTATAGCCTTTTTTAACCAAAAATGTAAAACAATTCAACTTAAAATCAATTTTGAGATTATAAAACTATTTAAAGTGAGTAGTAAGGCTTTGAAAGGAATGGGTGACTATAAATTGACTATTCTTGCCAATGAATACCTTTTTCTTCATATTTCCTAAGGTCGATATTCAATTATAATCTATTCTAACAAAAAATGTCAAAAAGTTCAACCTAAAATAAATTATGAGATTTTAAAGCCATTTAAAGCGAGTAATAAGGCCTTTGAAAGCAATGCGTGACTATAAATAGACTTTTCCTGCTAATGAATACCTTTTTCTTCATGATTCCCAAGGCAAACATTCAATTATAATCTGTTCTAACTAAAAACATAAAAAAATTCAACCTAAAATCATTTATGAGATTATAAAATCATTTAAAGTGAGTAATAAGGCTTTTGAAGGAATGGGTGACTATAAATGAACTTTTCTTGCCAATGAATACTTTTCTCTTTAGGTTTCTCAAGGCAGACATTCAATTTTAGTATGTTTTAACCAAAAATGTATAAGAATTCAACTTAAAATCAATTATTACTTTATAAAACCATTTCAAGCAAGTAATAAGGCTTTGAAGGCTTGAGTGACTATAAATAGACTATTTGTGCCAAAAGTAGGATTATGTTTCATGTTCCCCAAGGTAGATATTTAATTATAGCCTTTTTTAATCGAAAATGTAAAAAAGTTTAACTTGGAATCAATTTTGAGATTATAAAGCCGTTTAAAGTGAGTAATAAGGCTTTTGATGAATTGGGTAACTATAGCTGGACTTTTCTGTCTAATGAATACCTTTTTCTTCATGTTTCGCAAGGTAGACATTCAATTATAATCTGTTCTAGCCAAAAAGGTCAAATTATTCAACCTAAAATCAATTATGAGGTTATAAAACTATTTAAAATGAGTAATAAGGCTTTTGAAAGAATGAGTGACTATAAAAGAAGTTTTGTGGCCAATGAATGCCTTTTCCTTCACGTTTCGTGAGGTCGACATTTAATTATAATCTATTTTAACTAAATATATGCAAAGAATTCAAATTTAAATAAAAAATGGCATTACAAAATCATTTAAAGCAAGTAATAAGGCTTTTGAAGGTCTAGGTGACTATAAATGGACTTTTCTTGCCAATGAATGGTTTTTTCTTCA
>NW_018397730.1:7446-7617 GCF_002168275.2 Theobroma umbraticum | reverse complement strand
AAAAATGTAAAAATATTCAACTTAAAAATAATTATTAGTTTATAAAACTATTTACACTAAGTAATAAGGCTTGAGTGACTATAAATGGACTTTTCATACCAATGGTTGGCATTTACTTCATGTTCCCCAAGGAAGACATTCAATTATAGCCTTTTTTAACCAAAAATGTAA
>NW_018397730.1:7327-7436 GCF_002168275.2 Theobroma umbraticum | reverse complement strand
CTTAAAATCAATTTTGAGATTATAAAACCATTTAAAGTGAGTACTAAGGCTTTGGAAGGAATGGGTGACTATAAATTGACTATTCTTGCCAATGAATACCTTTTTCTTC
>NW_018397730.1:6464-7216 GCF_002168275.2 Theobroma umbraticum | reverse complement strand
TAATAAGGCCTTTGAAAGCAATGCGTGACTATAAATAGACTTTTCTTGCCAATGTATACGTTTTTCTTCACTATTCCCAAGGCAAACATTCAATTATAATCTGCTCTAACTAAAAATGTAAAAAAATTCATCTTAAAATCAATTATAAGATTATAAAATCATTTAAAGTAAGTAATAAGGCTTTTGAAGGAATGGGTGACTATAAATAAACTTTTCTTGCCAATGAATGCTTTTCTCTTCAGGTTTCTCAAGGCAGACGTTCAATTCTAGTCGGTTTTAACCAAAAATGTATAAGAATTCAACTTAAAATCAATTATTACTTTATAAAACCATTTAAAGCAAGTAATAAGGCTTTTGAAGGCTTGAGTGACTATAAATGGACTTTTTGTGTCAAAAGTAGGCTTCTGTTTCACTTTCCTCAAGGTAAACATTCAATTATAGCCTTTTTTAATCAAAAATGTAAAAAAGTTTAACTTGAAATCAATTTTGAGATTATAAAGCCGTTTAAAGTGAGTAATAAGGCTTTTGAAGAATTGGGTAACTATAACTGGACTTTCTATCCAATGAATACCTTTTTCATATGTTTCCTAAGGTAGACATTCAATTATAATCTATTCTAGCCAAAAAGGTCAAAATATTTAACCTAAAATCAATTATGAGGTTATGAAACCATTTAAAATGAGTAATAAGGCTTTTGAAAGAATGGGTGACTATAAAAGAAGTTTTGTTAACAATGAATGCCTTTTTCTTCA
>NW_018397730.1:3629-6443 GCF_002168275.2 Theobroma umbraticum | reverse complement strand
AATTATAATCTATTTTAACTAAAAATGTACAAAGAATTCAAATTTAAATCAATTATTGCATTACAAAATCATTTAAAGCGAGTAATAAGGCTTTTGAAGGTATAGGTGACTATAAATGGACTTTTCTTACCAATGAATGCTTTTTTCTTTATGTTTATTGAGGTAGACATTTAATTCTAGTCTGTTTTAACTAAAAATGTAAAAATATTCAACTTAAAAATAATTATTAGTTTATAAAACTATTTAAACTAAGCAATAAGGCTTTTGAAGGGTTGAGTGACTATAAATGGACTTTTCATACCAATGGTTGGTGTTTACTTCATGTTCCTCAAGGAAGACATTCAATTATAGTCTTTTTTAACCAAAAATGTAAAACAATTCAACTTAAAATCAATTTTGAGATTATAAAACTATTTAAAGTGAGTAGTAAGTCTTTGAAAGAAATGGGTGACTATAAATTAACTATTCTGGCCAATGAATACCTTTTTCTTCACATTTCCTAAGGTCGATATTCAATTTTAATATGTTCTAACAAAAAATGTCAAAAAGTTCAACCTAAAATCAATTATGAGATTATAAAGCCATTTAAAGTGAGTAATAAGGCCTTTGAAAGCAATGCGTGACTATAAATAGACTTTTCTTGCCAATGAATACCTTTTTCTTCACGATTCCCCAGGAAAACATTCAATTATAATCTGTTCTAACTAAAAACATAAAAAAATTCAACCTAAAATCCATTATGACATTATAAAATCATTTAAAGTGAGTAATAAGTCTTTTAAAGGAATGGGTGACTATAAATGAACTTTTCTTGCCAATGAATGCTTTTCTCTTTAGGTTTCTCAAGGCAGATGTTCAATTTTAGTCTATTTTAACCAAAAATGTATAAGAATTGAACTTAAAATCAATTATTACTTTATAAAACCATCTAAAGCAAGTAATAAGGCTTTGAAGGCTTGAGTGACTATAAATGGACTATTTATGTCAAAAGTAGGCTTATGTTTCACGTTCCCCAAGGTAGATGTTCAATTATAGCCTTTTTTAATCGAAAATGTTAAAAAGTTTAACTTGAAATCAATTTTGAGATTATAAAGCCGTTTAAAGTAAGTAATAAGGCTTTTGAAAGAATAGGTGACTGTAAAAGAAGTTTTGTTTACAATGAATGCCTTTTTCTTTACATTTCTTGAGGTCGACATTTAATTATAATATATTTTAACTAAAAATGTACAAAGAATTCAAATTTGAATCAATTATGGCATTACAAAATCATTTAAAGCGAGTAATAAGGCTTTTGAAGGTATAGGTGACTATAAATGGACTTTTCTTGCCAATAAATACTTTTTTCTTCATGTTTCTTGAGGTAGACATTCAATCCTAGTCTGTTTTAACCAACAAGGTAAAAATATTTAACTTAAAAACAATTATTAGTTTATAAAACTATTTAAAGTAAGTAATAAGGCTTTCCAAGGCTTGAGTGACTATAAATGAACTTTTCGTACCAATGGTTGGTTTTCGCTTCACATTCCCCGAGGAATACATTCAATTATAGTATTTTTTAAATAAAAATGTAAAAAAAATTCAACTTAAAATCAATTTTGAGATTATAAAACTATTTAAAGTGAGTAATAAGGCTTTTGAAGGAATGGGTGACTATAAATGGACTTTTCTTGCCAATGAATTTCTTTTTCTACATGTTTCTTGAGGAAGACATTATATTATAAACCGTTTTAACAAGAAATGTACAAAGAATTCAAATTTGAATTAATTTTGAGATTATAAAACTATATAAAGTGACTAATAAGGCTTTTGATGGTATGGGTGACTATAAATGGACTTTTCTTGCCAATGAATGCTTTTTTATTCACGATTCCCAAGGCAAACATTCAATTATAATTTGTTCTAACTAAAAATATAAAAACATTTAACCTAAAATCAATTATGAGATTATAAAACCATTTAAAGTGAGTAGAAGGCTGTTAAAACAATGGGTAACTATAAATAGACTTTTCTTATCAATGAGCATTTTTTTCTTCACGTTTGTCGAGGTAGACATTCAATTATATCTGCTTTAACCAATAATGCACAAACAATTCAAATTTAAATCAATTTTGAGATTATAAAACTATTTAAAGTGAGTAATGAGGCTTTTGAAGGAATAGGTGACTATAAATAGACTTTTCTTGCCAATGAATTCCTTTTTCTATATGTTTCTTAAGGTAGACATTATATTATAACCTGTTTTAACAAAAAAATGTACAAAGAATTCAAATTTAAATTAATTTTGAGATTATAAAACTATTTAAAGTGAGTAATAAGGCTTTTGATGGTATGGGTGACTATAAATGGACTTTTCTTGCCAATGAATGCTTCTTTCTTCACGATTCCCAAGGCAAACATTCAATTATAATCTGTTCTAACTAAAAATATAAAAAAATTTATCGTAAAATCAATTATGAGATTATAAAACCATTTAAAGTGAGTAGAAGGCTTTTAAAACAATGGGTAACTATAAATGAACTTTTCTTATCAATGAATGTTTTTCTCTTCACCTTTGTCGAGGTAGACATTCAATTATAATCTGCTTTAACCAATAATGTACAAACAATTCAAATTTAAATCAATTTTGAGATTATAAAACTATTTAAAGTGAGTAATAAGTCTTTTGAAGGAATGGGTGACTATAAATAGACTTTTCTTGCCAATGAATTCCTTTTTCTACATGTTTCTTGAGGTAGACATTATAATATAACCTGTTTTAACAAAAAATGTACAAAAAATTCAAATTTAAATTAATTTTGAGATTATAAAACCATT
>NW_018397730.1:3253-3389 GCF_002168275.2 Theobroma umbraticum | reverse complement strand
TTTCTTGCCAATGAATGCTTTTTTCTTCATGTTTCTTAAGATAGACATTCAATTCTAATATGTTTTAACCCAAAATATAAAGAAATTCAACTTAAAATCAATTATGGCATTACAAAACCATTTAAAGCAAGTAATA
>NW_018397730.1:3045-3153 GCF_002168275.2 Theobroma umbraticum | reverse complement strand
TTCTTGCCAATGAATGCTTTTTTGTTCATGTTTCTCAAGGTAGACATTCAATTCTAGTCTGTTTTAACCGAAAATGTAAAGAAATTCAACTTAAAATCAATTATGGCA
>NW_018397730.1:2941-3035 GCF_002168275.2 Theobroma umbraticum | reverse complement strand
ATTTAAAGCGAGTAATGAGGCTTTTAAAGGTATGGGTGATTATAAATGGACTTTTCTTGCCAATGAATGTTTTTTTCTTCATGTTTCTTGAGGT
>NW_018397730.1:2642-2929 GCF_002168275.2 Theobroma umbraticum | reverse complement strand
CTAGTCTGTTTTAACCAACAAGGTAAAAATATTTAACTTAAAAACAATTATTAGATTATAAAACTATTTAAACCAAGTAATAAGGCTTTCGAAGGCTTGAGTGACTATAAATGAACTTTTCGTACCAATGGTTGGCTTTTGCTTCACGTTCCCTGAGGAATACATTCAATTATAGCATTTTTTAACCAGAAATGTAAAAAAATTCAATTTAAAATCAATTTTGAGATTATAAGACTATTTAAAGTGAGTAATAAGGCTTTTGAAGGAATGGGTGACTATAAATGAAC
>NW_018397730.1:2187-2387 GCF_002168275.2 Theobroma umbraticum | reverse complement strand
ATTTAACCTAAAATCAATTATGAGATTATAAAACCATTTAAAGTGAGTAGAAGGGTTTTAAAACAATGGGTAACTATAAATGGACTTTTCTTATCAATGAATATTTTTTTGTTCACGTTTATCGAGGTAGACATTCAATTATAATCTGCTTTAACCAATAATATACAAAGAATTCAAATTTAAATCAATTTTGAGATTAT
>NW_018397730.1:1772-1931 GCF_002168275.2 Theobroma umbraticum | reverse complement strand
AAAAAAATTTAACCTAAAATTAATTATGAGATTATAAAACCATTTAAAGTGAGTGGAAGGCTTTTAAAACAATGGGTAACTATAAATAGACTTTTCTTACTAATGAACACTTTTTCTTCACGTTTGTCGAGGTAGACATTCAATTATAATCTGCTTTAA
>NW_018397730.1:1458-1595 GCF_002168275.2 Theobroma umbraticum | reverse complement strand
GAATTCCTTTTTCTACATGTTTCTTAAGGTAGACATTATATTATAACCTGTTTTAACAAAAAATGTACAAAGAATTCAAATTTACATTAATTTTGAGATCATAAAACCATTTAAAGGGAGTAATAAGGCTTTTGATG
>NW_018397730.1:1342-1448 GCF_002168275.2 Theobroma umbraticum | reverse complement strand
CTATAAATGGACTTTTCTTGCCAATGAATGCTTTTTACTTCACAATTCCCAAGGCAAACATTCAATTATAATCTATTCTAACTAAAATATAAAAAATTTAACCTAA
>NW_018397730.1:1153-1332 GCF_002168275.2 Theobroma umbraticum | reverse complement strand
GAGATTATAAAACCATTTAAAGTAAGTAGAAGGCTTTTAAAACAATGGGTAACTATAAATGAACTTTTCTTACCAATGAATGTTTTTTTCATCACGTTTATCGAGGTAGACATTCAATTATAATATGCTTTAACCAATAATATACAAAGAATTCAAATTTAAATCAATTTTGAGATTAT
>NW_018397730.1:779-975 GCF_002168275.2 Theobroma umbraticum | reverse complement strand
TTGCCAATGAATTTCTTTTTCTACATGTTTCTTGAGGAAGACATTATATTATAATCCGTTTTAACAAGAAATGTACAAAGAATTCAAATTTGAATTCATTTTGAGATTATAAAACTATTTAAAGTGAGTAATAAGGCTTTCGATGGTATGCGTGACTATAAATGGACTTTTCTTGCCAATGAATGCTTTTTTCTTC
>NW_018397730.1:649-769 GCF_002168275.2 Theobroma umbraticum | reverse complement strand
AGGCAAACATTCAATTATAATCTGTTCTAACTAAAAATATAAAAACATTTAACCAAAAATCAATTTTGAGATTATAAAACCATTTAAAGTGAGTAGAAGGCTTTTAAAACAATGGGTAAC
>NW_018397730.1:245-383 GCF_002168275.2 Theobroma umbraticum | reverse complement strand
TTAAAGTGAGTAATAAGGCTTTTGAAGGAATGGGTTACTATAAATGAACTTTTCATACTAATGGTTGGCTTTTGCTTCACGTTCCCCAAGGAATACATTCAATTATAGTATTTTTTAACCAAAAATATAAAAAAATTT
>NW_018397730.1:0-195 GCF_002168275.2 Theobroma umbraticum | reverse complement strand
GTGACTATAAATGGACTTTTCTTGCCAATGAATTCCTTTTTCTCAACGTTTCTCGAGGTAAACATTCAATTACAATATGTTTTAAGCAAAGTGTACAAAAATTTCAAATTTAAATAAATTTTGAGAATGTAAAACCATTTAAAGTGCGCAATAAGGCTTTTAAATGAATGGGTGACTATAAATAGACTTTTCTTG
>NW_018397729.1:3334-3484 GCF_002168275.2 Theobroma umbraticum | reverse complement strand
TTCAACTTAAAATCAATTATGAGATTATAAAACATTTAAAGTGAGTAATAAGCCTTTTGAAGGAATAGGTGACTATAACAGAACTTTTCTTCTCAGTCAATGGTTTTTTTTGCACATTTCTTAAGATAGACATTCAATTATTGTCTATTT
>NW_018397729.1:2966-3112 GCF_002168275.2 Theobroma umbraticum | reverse complement strand
TGAGTGACTATAAATGGACTTTTCTTCTTAATGAATGGCTTTTTTTGCACGTTTGCCGAGACAGACATTCAATTATAGTATGTTTTAACAACAAAATATAAAAAAATTCAACTTAAAATCAATTATGAGATTACAAAACTATTTAA
>NW_018397729.1:2427-2559 GCF_002168275.2 Theobroma umbraticum | reverse complement strand
ATAAGCCTTTTGAAGGAATATGTGACTATAAATGGACTTTTCTTCTCAATGACTAGCTTTTTTTGCACGTTCCCGAGGTAGACATTTAATTATAGTATGTTTTAACAAAAAATGTAAAAAAATTCAACTTAA
>NW_018397729.1:2080-2217 GCF_002168275.2 Theobroma umbraticum | reverse complement strand
GACTCTAAATGGACTTTTTTTGTCAATGAATGCTTGTTTTTTCATGTTTCTCGAAGTAGACATTCAATTATAGTATGTTTTAGTTCAAAATGTAAAAAAATTCAACTTAAAATCAATTATGAGATTATAAAACCATT
>NW_018397729.1:1613-1790 GCF_002168275.2 Theobroma umbraticum | reverse complement strand
AATTATGAGATTATAAAACCATTTAAACCGAGTACTAAGGCTTTTGAAGGAATGAGTGGCTATAAATGGACTTTCCTTCTTAATGAACAAGCTTTTTTTATACGTTTCCCAAGGTAGATATTCTATTATAGCTTGTTTTAATAAAAAATACAAAAAAAATTCAACTTTAAATCAATT
>NW_018397729.1:1342-1463 GCF_002168275.2 Theobroma umbraticum | reverse complement strand
GTGACTAAAAATAAATTTTTCTTCTCAATGAATGGCTTTTTCTATACCTTCCATTAGGCAGGCTTTTAATTATAGTCTGTTTTAAAGAAAAATGTAAAAACATTCAACTTAAAATCAATTA
>NW_018397729.1:1052-1186 GCF_002168275.2 Theobroma umbraticum | reverse complement strand
CATTTAAACCGAGTACTAAGGGTTTTGAAGGAATGGGTGGCTACAAATGGACTTCTTTTTTTAATGAACAAGCTTTTTCTACACGTTTTCCAAGGTAGGTATTCAATTATAACTTTTTAAATAAAAAATATAAA
>NW_018397729.1:824-968 GCF_002168275.2 Theobroma umbraticum | reverse complement strand
AATTTAACTTAAAATCAATTATGAGATTATAAAACTATTTAAAGCAAATAATATACCTTTTGAAGGAATAAGTGACTCTAAATGGACTTCTCTTGTCAATGAATGCTTGTTTCTTCACCTTTCTTGAGATAGACATTCAATTAT
>NW_018397729.1:281-416 GCF_002168275.2 Theobroma umbraticum | reverse complement strand
AACTGTTTAAAACGGGTAATAAGGCTTTTGATGGAATGAGTGACTGTAAATAGAATTTTCTTCTCAATGAATTGCTTTTTCTGCATGTTTTCCATGTTGGACATTCAATTATAGTCTGTTTTAACAAAAAATGTA
>NW_018397729.1:0-144 GCF_002168275.2 Theobroma umbraticum | reverse complement strand
TGGACTTTTTTTCTCAATGAACAAGTTTTTTCTACATGTTTCCCAGGGCAAGTATTCAATTATAGTTTGTTTTAACAAAAAATACAAAACAATTCAACTTTAAATCCATTATGAGATTATAAAACCATTAAAAGCGGGTAATAA
>NW_018397728.1:20206-20345 GCF_002168275.2 Theobroma umbraticum | reverse complement strand
CGAGTAATAAGGCTTTTGAAGGTATGGGTGACTATAAATGGACTTTTCTTGCCAGTAGATATCTTTTTCTTCACGTTTCTCATTGAAGACATTTAATTATAATCTGTTTTAATAAAAAATATAAAAAAATTTAACTTAA
>NW_018397728.1:19714-19842 GCF_002168275.2 Theobroma umbraticum | reverse complement strand
CAATGAATATCTTTTTCTTCACGTTTCCCAGAGTAAACCTTCAATTATAATCTGTTTTAATAAAAAATGTAAAAAAATTCAACGTAAAATTAATTTTACGATTATAAAACTATTTAAAGCGAGTAATA
>NW_018397728.1:19588-19704 GCF_002168275.2 Theobroma umbraticum | reverse complement strand
AGGTATGAGTGACTATAAATGGACTTTTCTTGCCAATGGATATATTTTTCTTTACGTTTCTCGAGGTAGACATTCAATTACAATCTGTTTTAATAAAAAACATAAAAAAATTCAAC
>NW_018397728.1:19030-19167 GCF_002168275.2 Theobroma umbraticum | reverse complement strand
TAATCTATTTTAATAAAAAATATAAGATAATTCAACTTAAAATCAATTATAAGATTATAAAAACATTTAAAGTGAGTAATATGGCTTTTGAAGGCATGAGTGACTATAAATGGACTTTTTTTGCCAATGGATATCTT
>NW_018397728.1:18110-18971 GCF_002168275.2 Theobroma umbraticum | reverse complement strand
TATGAGATTATAAAAACATTTAAAGTGAGTAATAAGGCTTTTGAAGGCATAGGTAACTATAAATGGACTTTTCTTACTAACGGATATCATTTTCTTCATTTTTCTTGATGTAGACATTCAATTATTATTGATTTTAATAAAAAATGTAAAAAAATTTTACTTAAAATTAATTATGAGATTATAAAAATATTTAAAGCGTGTAAAAAGGCTTTTGAAAGTGTGGGTGAATATAAATGGACTTTTTTTATCATGAATATCTTTTTCTTTCAGTTTCCCAAGGTGGACATTCAATTATTATCGATTTTAACAAAAAATGTAAAAAAATTCAACTTAAAATCTATTATGAGAATTTAAAAACATTTAAAGTGAGTAAAAAGGCCTTTGAAGGCGTGGGTAACAATAAATGGACTTTTCTTACTAATGAATATCTTTTTCTTTACATTTCCAAATGTACACAGTCAATTATAATCTATTTTAGTAAAAAATATAAAAAAATCTAACTTAAAATAAAATATGAAATTATAAAGCCATTTAAAGCGAATAATAAGGCTTTCGAAGGTATAAGAGACTATAAATAGACTTTTTATGCCACTGGATATCTTTTCCTTCACGTTTCTCAAAGTAGACAGTCAATTATAATCTGTTTTAATAAAAAATATAAAAAATTAAACATAAAATCAATCTTGAGATTATAAAACCATTTAAAGCGAGCAATAAGGCTTTCAAAGGTATGGGTGACTATAAATATACTTTTCTTGCCAATGGTATCTGTTTTTTCATGTTTCTCGAGGCAGACATTCAATTATTATCTGTTTTAACCAAAAATGTAAAAAAATTCAATTTAAAATTAATTATGAGATT
>NW_018397728.1:17956-18100 GCF_002168275.2 Theobroma umbraticum | reverse complement strand
TTAAAGCAAGTAATAAGGCTTTCAAAGGTAAGGGTGACTATAAATAGACTTTTCTTACCAATAGATTTTTTTTCTTTACGTTTCTTGAGATAAACATTCAATTATAATATATTTTAATAAAAAATATAAAAAAATTCAACTTAA
>NW_018397728.1:17603-17811 GCF_002168275.2 Theobroma umbraticum | reverse complement strand
AGGCTTTTGAAGGCATGGGTGACTATAAATGGACTTTTCTTGCTAATGGATATTATTTTCCTCATATTTCCTAAGGCAGACATTCAATTATTACCTGTTTTAACTAAAAACGTAAAACAATTTAACTTAAAATCAATTATGAGATTATAAAAGTATTTAAAGCGAGTAATAAAGCTTTTGAAGGTGTGGGTGACTATAAATGGACTTT
>NW_018397728.1:17027-17593 GCF_002168275.2 Theobroma umbraticum | reverse complement strand
GGATATCTTTTCCTCATGTTTTGTGAGGCAGACATTCAATTATTATCTATTTTAACTAAAACATAAAAAAATTCAATTGAAAATCAATTATGAGATCATAAAAATATTTAAATCAAGTAATAAGGCTTTTGAAGGCATGTGTAATTGTAAATGGACTTTTTTTGACAATAAAAATATTTTTCTTCATGTTTCATAGGGTAGAGATTCAATTATTATTTATTTTAACAAAAAATATAAAAAAATTCGATTTAAAATCAATTATAGGATTATAAAAATATTTAAAGTGAGTGAAAAGCTGCTTAAAGACGTGAGTGACTATAAATGAAGTTTTTTTACGAATGAATTTTTTTTCTTCCAGTTTTCTGAGATAAACGTTCAATTATTATCTGTTTTAATAAAAAATATAAAAGAATTCGATTTCAAATCAATTATGAGATTATAAAAATATTTAAAACGAGTAAAAAGGCTTTCAAAGGCGTGAGTGACTATAAATAGACTTTTCTTACCAATGAATATCTTTTTCCTCACGTTTTCTAAAACAGACATTCAAATATTATCTGTTTTAA
>NW_018397728.1:16631-16924 GCF_002168275.2 Theobroma umbraticum | reverse complement strand
TATGAGTGACTATAAATATACTTTTCTTGCCAATGGATATCTTTTTCTTCACGTATCCTAAGGTAAACATTTAATTATTATTTATTTTAAGAAAAAATGTACAAAAATTTAAATTAAAATCAATTACGAGATTCTAAAAGCATTTTAGGCACGTAATAAGGCTTTTGAAGACGTGAGTGACTATAAATGGACTTTTCTTGCCAATGAATGACTTTTTCTTCAGATTTTTCTAGGCAAAAATTCAGTTATTATTTGTTTTAATTAAAAATATAAAAAATTCAGCTTAAAATCAA
>NW_018397728.1:16457-16621 GCF_002168275.2 Theobroma umbraticum | reverse complement strand
ATAAAACTATTTAAAGCGAGTAATAAGGCTTTCAAAGACATGGATGACTATAAATGGGCTTTTCTTGCCAATGAATATCTTTTTCTTCACATTTTTCAAGGTAAACATTTAATTATAATCTATTTTAATAAAAAATATAAAAAACTTCAAATTAAAATCAATTA
>NW_018397728.1:15894-16147 GCF_002168275.2 Theobroma umbraticum | reverse complement strand
CTTAAAATCAATTATGAGATTATAAAACCATTTAAAGCGAGTAATAAGGCATTTCAAGGCATGAGTGACTACAAATGGATCTTTCTTATCTATGGATATCTTTTTCTTCGTGTTTCAAGAGGTAGACACTCAATTATAATCTTTTTAAGAAAAAATATAAAAAAATTCAACTTAAAATCAATTATAAGATTACAAAAAGATTTAAAGTGAATAATAAGGCTTTTGAAGGTATGGGTGACTATAAATGGACTTT
>NW_018397728.1:15596-15734 GCF_002168275.2 Theobroma umbraticum | reverse complement strand
AATCAATTATGAGATTATAAAACCATTTAAAGCTAGTAATAAGACTTTCGAAGGCATGGATGATTATAAATGGACTTTTCTTGCTATTGGATATCTTTTTTTTCACGTTTCGCAAGGTAGACATTCAATTATAATCTG
>NW_018397728.1:15473-15586 GCF_002168275.2 Theobroma umbraticum | reverse complement strand
AAATATAAAAAAATTTAACTTAAAATCAATTATAAGATTATAAAAACATTAAAAGCAAATAATAAGGCTTTTGAAGACATGGGTGACTATAAATGGACTTTTCCTACCAATGA
>NW_018397728.1:15331-15463 GCF_002168275.2 Theobroma umbraticum | reverse complement strand
CTTCATGTTTCCCGAGGTAGACATTCAATTATTATTTATTTTAATCAAAAATATAGAAAAATTTAATTTAAAATTCATTATGAGATTGTAAAAATATTTAAAACGAGTAATAAGGTTTTCGAAGGCATGGGT
>NW_018397728.1:15029-15321 GCF_002168275.2 Theobroma umbraticum | reverse complement strand
ATACTTTTCTTGCCAATAGATATCTTGTTCTTCACGCATCCTAAGGCATGCATTCAATTATTATCTGTTTTAAGAAAAAATATATAAAAATTCTAGATAAAATGAATTACGAGAATCTAAAAATATTTTAGGCATGTAATAAAGTTTTTGAAGACATGGGTAACTATAAATGTACGTTTCTTCCCCCTGAATGGCTTTTCCTTCAGGTTTTCCTCTGCAAACATTTAGTTATTATTTGTTTGAATTAAAAATGTAAAAAATTCAGCTTAAAATCAATTATGAGATTATAAAA
>NW_018397728.1:14724-15019 GCF_002168275.2 Theobroma umbraticum | reverse complement strand
CGAGTAATAAGGCTTTCAAAGGCATGGGTGACTATAAATGGGCTTTTTTTGTCAATGAATACCTTTTTCTTCACGTTTTTCGAGATAAACATTCAATTATAATCTGTTTTAATAGAAAACATAAAAACATTCAACCTAAAATCAAATATGATATTATAAAGCCATTTAAAGCGAGTAATAAAGCTTTCAAAGGTATAGGTGACTATAAATGGACTTTTCTAGCTAATGGATATCTTTCTCTTCATGTTTCCCACAGCAGAGATTCAATTATTATTTATTTTAACAAAAATGTAAA
>NW_018397728.1:14391-14547 GCF_002168275.2 Theobroma umbraticum | reverse complement strand
ACTTTTCTTGCCAATGGATATCTTTTTCTTCACGTATCGTGAGGTAGACATTCCATTATAATCTGTTTCAAAAAACAATATAAAAAAATTCAACTTAAAATCAATTATAAGAATATAAAAATATTTAAAGCAAATAATATGGCTTTTGAAGGAATG
>NW_018397728.1:14285-14381 GCF_002168275.2 Theobroma umbraticum | reverse complement strand
AATAGACTTTTCTTGCCAATGATATCTTTTTCTTCACGTTTCTAGAGGTAGACATTCAATTATAATCTCTTTTAATAGAAAATGTAAAAATATTAA
>NW_018397728.1:14015-14185 GCF_002168275.2 Theobroma umbraticum | reverse complement strand
AAATCAAGTATGAGATTACAAAGCCATTTAAAGCAAGTAATAAGGCTTTCGAAGTCATGGGTAATTATAAATGGACTTTTCTCGCCAATAGATATCTTTTTCTTCATATTTCTCAAGGTAGACATTCAATTATAATCTTTTTTGATAAAAATATAAAAAAATTCAACTTA
>NW_018397728.1:13865-14005 GCF_002168275.2 Theobroma umbraticum | reverse complement strand
TGAGACTATAAAACAATTTAAAGCGAATAATTAGCCATTCGAAGGCATGGGTGACTATAAATGGACTTTCTTACAGGTGGATATCTTTTTCTTCATGTTTCTTGAGATAAACATTTAATTATAATCTGTTTTAATAAAAA
>NW_018397728.1:13674-13847 GCF_002168275.2 Theobroma umbraticum | reverse complement strand
AAAATCAATTATAAGATTATAAAATAATTTAAATCGAGTAATAAGGCTTTTGAAAGTATGGGTGACTATAAATAGACTTTTCTTGCCAGTGGATATCTTTTTCTTCACGTTTCTCATTATAGACATTTAATTATAATCTGTTTTAATAAAAAATATAAAAAAATTTAACTTAA
>NW_018397728.1:12908-13664 GCF_002168275.2 Theobroma umbraticum | reverse complement strand
GAGATTATAAAACTATTTAAAGTGAGTAATAAGGCTTTTGAAGGTATGGGTGACAACAAATATACTTTTTATTGCCAATGGGTATATTTTTCTTCATGTTTCATGAGGTAGATATTGAATTATTATCTATTTTAACTAAAAATGTAAAATAAAATAACTTAAAACCTATTATGAGATTATAAAAATATTTAAAACGGGTAATATGACTTTTGAAGGCATGGGTGACTATAAATGGACTTTTCTTGCCATTCGATATCTTTTTCTTCATGTTTCCTGAGACAGACATTCAATCATTATCTATTTTTAACCAAACACGTAAAAAAATTCAATTTAAAATCAATTATAAGGTTATAAAAATATTTAAATTGAGCAATAAGGCTTTTAAAGGTATGAAAGACTATAAATGGACTTTTCCTGCCAATAGATATCTTTCTCTTCACGTTTCCTATGACAGACATTCAATTATTATTTAGTTTAACCAAAAATGTAAAACAATTTGATATAAAATCAATTATAAGATTATAAAAGCATTTAAAGCGACTAAAAAGGCTTTTGAAGGCGTGGGTGGCTATAAATGGACTTTTCTTGCCAATGAATAACTTTTTCTTCCAGTTTCCCAAAGCAGACATTCAATTATTATCTGTTTTAGCCAAAAATGTAAAAAATTTAACTTACAATCCATTATGAGATTATAAAAATATTTAAAATGAGTAAAAAGGCTTTTGAAGACGTGGGTGACTATAAATGGACTTTTCT
>NW_018397728.1:12817-12898 GCF_002168275.2 Theobroma umbraticum | reverse complement strand
TATCTTTTTCTTCATGTTTTTCAAGGTAGACAATTAATTATAATCTGCTTTAATAAAAAATAAAAAAAATTTAACTTAAAA
>NW_018397728.1:12436-12807 GCF_002168275.2 Theobroma umbraticum | reverse complement strand
GATTATAAAACTATTTAAAGCGATTAATAATGCTTTCGAAAGCATGAGTGACTATAAATATACTTTTCTTGCCAATGGATATCTTTTTCCTCACATTTCCCAAGGTCGACATTCAATTATTATTTGTTTTAACTGAAAATGTATAAAAATTCAAGTTAAAGTCAATTATGAGATTTTAAAAATATTTTAGGCACGTAATAAGGCTTTTGAAGACATGGGTGACTATAAATGGGCTTTCCTTGCCAATGAATACTTTTTGTTCATGTTTTTTGAGGTAGACATTCAATTACAATCTGTTTTAATAAAAAATATAAAAAAATTCAACTTGAAATTAATTATGAGATTATAAAATCATTTAAAGCGAGTAATAA
>NW_018397728.1:11826-11936 GCF_002168275.2 Theobroma umbraticum | reverse complement strand
GTAATAAGGCTTTCGAAGTTATGGGTGATTATAAATGGACTTTTCTTGCCAATGGGTATCTTTTTTTTTATATTTCAAGAGGTAGACATTCAATTATAATCTATTTTAAT
>NW_018397728.1:11725-11816 GCF_002168275.2 Theobroma umbraticum | reverse complement strand
AGATAATTCAACTTAAAATCAATTATAAGACTATAAAAACATTTAAAGCGAGTAATATGACTTTTAAAGGCATGTGTGACTATAAATGGAC
>NW_018397728.1:11626-11715 GCF_002168275.2 Theobroma umbraticum | reverse complement strand
AATGGATATCTTTTTCTTCATGTTTCATAAGGCAGACATTCAATTATTATCTGTTTTAACCAAACACATGAAAAAATTCAACTTAAAAT
>NW_018397728.1:11457-11604 GCF_002168275.2 Theobroma umbraticum | reverse complement strand
TTTAAAGCGAGTAATAAGGCTTTTGAAGGCATGGGTAACTATAAATAGACTTTTCTTACCAATGGATATCGTTTTCTTCATGTTTCCTGATGTAAACATTCAATTATTATTTATTTTAACCAAAAATGTAAAAAAATTTGACTTAAA
>NW_018397728.1:10792-11447 GCF_002168275.2 Theobroma umbraticum | reverse complement strand
AGATTATAAAAACATTTAAAGCGAGTAATAAGGCTTTTGAAAGCGTGGGTGAATATAAATGGACTTTTTTTGTCATGAATATCTTTTTCTTTCAGTTTTCCAAGGCGGACATTTAATTATTATGGATTTTAACAAAAAATGTAAAAAAATTTAACGTAAAATCCATTATGAGAATTTAAAAACATTTAAAGCGAGTAAAAAGGCATTTGAAGGCGTGGGCAACTATAAATGGACCTTTTTTACTAATGAATATCTGTTTCTTTACGTTTCCAAAGGTACACAGTCAATTATAATATATTTTAATAAAAAATATAAAAAAATTTAACTTAAAATAAAATATGATATTATAAAGCCATTTAAAGCGCATAATAAGGCTTTCAAAGGTATGAGAGACTATACATAGACTTTTTATGCCACTGGATATCTTGTCCTTCATGTTTCTTAAGGTAGACAGTAAATTAAAATCTATTTTAATAAAAAATATAAAAATTAAATATAAAATCAATCGTGAGATTATAAAACCATTTAAAGCGAGCAATAAGGCTTTCAAAAACATGGGTGACTATAAATATACTTTTCTTGCCAATGGATTTTTTTTTTATATTTCTCGAGGTAGACATTTAATTATTATCTGTTTTAACCAAAAATGTAAAAA
>NW_018397728.1:10512-10614 GCF_002168275.2 Theobroma umbraticum | reverse complement strand
AATATAAAAGAATTCAACTTAAAATCAATTATAAGATTATAAAAATTATTAAAGTGAGTAATAAGGCTTTTGAAGGCATGGGTGACTATAAATGGACTTTTC
>NW_018397728.1:9862-10320 GCF_002168275.2 Theobroma umbraticum | reverse complement strand
TTTTGAAAGCATGGGTGACTATAAATGGACTTTTCTTGCCAATGGATATCTTTTCCTCATGTTTCGTGAGGCAAACATTCAATTATTATCTATTTTAACTAAAACGTTAAAAAATTCAATTGAAAATCAATTATGAGATCATAAAAACATTTAAATCAAGTAATAAGGGTTTTGAAGGCATGGATAACTGTAAATGGACTTTTTTTGACAATGAAAATAGTTTTCTCCACGTTTCCTAGGGCAGAGATTCAATTATTATTTATTTTAATAAAAAATATAAAATAAATTCAATTTAAAATCAATTATGAGATTATAAAAACATTTAAAGTGAGTGAAAAGCTTTTTAAAGGCGTGGGTGACTATAAATGGAGTTTTCTTGCCAATGAATATTTTTTTCTTTCCATTTTCTGAGGTTAACATTCAATTATTATCTGTTTTAACAAAAAATGTAAAAATAT
>NW_018397728.1:9656-9852 GCF_002168275.2 Theobroma umbraticum | reverse complement strand
ATCAATTATGAGATTATAAAAACATTTAAAACGAGTAAAAAGGCTTTTAAAGGCGTGAGTGACTATAAATAGACTTTTCTTGCCAATGAATATCTTTTTCCTCATGTTTTCCAAAGCAAACATTCAAATATTATCTGTTTTAATCAAAAATTTTAAAAAATTCAATTTAAAATCAATTATGAGATTATAAAAATAT
>NW_018397728.1:9489-9646 GCF_002168275.2 Theobroma umbraticum | reverse complement strand
TAATAAGGCATTCGAAGGTATGAAGGACTATAAATATACTTTTCTTGTCAATGGATATCTTTTTCTTCATGTATCCCAAGGTAAACATTTAATTATTATTTGTTTTAAGAAAAAATGTACAAAAATTTAAGTTAAAATCAATTACGAGATTCTAAAA
>NW_018397728.1:9316-9479 GCF_002168275.2 Theobroma umbraticum | reverse complement strand
CACATAATAAGGCTTTTGAAGACATGGGTTAAATGGACTTTTCTTGCCAATGAATGGCTTTTTCTTCAGATTTTCCTAGGCAAACATTCAGTTATTATTTGTTTTACTTAAAAATGTAAAAAATTCAGCTTAAAATCAATTATGAGATTATAAAACTATTTAA
>NW_018397728.1:8790-9122 GCF_002168275.2 Theobroma umbraticum | reverse complement strand
AAATCAATTATGAGATTATAAAACCACTTAAAGCGAGTAATAAGGCTTTCCAAGGTATGGGTGACTATAAATGGACTTTTCTTACCAATAGATATCTTGTTCTTCATGTTTCACGAGGTAAACACTCAATTATAATCTTTTTAATAAAAAATATAAAAAAATTCAACTTAAAATGAATTATAAGATTACCAAAATATTTAAAGTGAATAATAAGGCTTTTAAAGGCTTGGGTGACTAGAAATGGACTTTTTTTCCCAATGGATATCTTTTTCTTTACGTTTTGTGAGGCAAACATTCAATTATAATCTGTTTTAATAAAAAATATAAAAAAA
>NW_018397728.1:8432-8780 GCF_002168275.2 Theobroma umbraticum | reverse complement strand
AATCAATTATGAGATTATAAAACCTTTTAAAGCGAGTAATAAGGCATTTCAAGGCATGGGTGACTACAAATGGACCTTTCTTACCAATGGATATCTTTTTCTTCGTATTTCGAGAGATAGACACTCAATTATAATGTTTTTAAGAGAAAATATAAAAAAATTCAACTTAAAATCAATTATAAGATTACAAAAACATTTAAAGTGAATAATAAGGCTTTTGAAGCTATGGGTGACTACAAATGGACTTTTCTTGCCAATGGATATATTTTTCTTCATGTTTCCTGAGGCAAACAGTCAATTATTATTTATTTTAACCAAAAATGTAAAAAAATTCAATTTAAAATCAAT
>NW_018397728.1:8310-8422 GCF_002168275.2 Theobroma umbraticum | reverse complement strand
TAAAACCATTTAAAGCTAGTAATAAGGCTTTCAAAGGCATGGATGATTATAAATAGACTTTTCTTGCTAATGGATATCTTTTTTTTCATGTTTCGCAAGGTAGACATTCAAT
>NW_018397728.1:8190-8300 GCF_002168275.2 Theobroma umbraticum | reverse complement strand
TTCAATAAAAAATATAAAAAAATTCAATTTAAAATCAATTATAAAATTATAAAAATATTAAAAGCAAATAATAAGACTTTTGAAGGTATGGGTGACTATAAATGGACTTT
>NW_018397728.1:8037-8180 GCF_002168275.2 Theobroma umbraticum | reverse complement strand
GAATATCTTTTTCTTCATGTTTCACGAGGTCAACATTCAATTATTATTTGTTTTAATTAAAAATATAGAAAAATTCAATTTAAAATTCATTATGAGATTATTAAAATATTTAAAGCAAGTAATAAGGTTTTCGAAGGCATGGG
>NW_018397728.1:7888-8027 GCF_002168275.2 Theobroma umbraticum | reverse complement strand
TATACTTTTCTTGCCAATAGATATCTTTTTCTTCACACATCCTAAGGCATACATTCAATTATTATCTGTTTTAGAAAAAAATATATAAAAATTCCAGATAAAATGAATTACGAGAATCTAAAAACATTTTAGGCACGTA
>NW_018397728.1:7705-7878 GCF_002168275.2 Theobroma umbraticum | reverse complement strand
TGAAGACATGGGTGACTATAAATGGACTTTTCTTCCCACTGAATGGCTTTTCCTTTAGGTTTCCGCTGTAAACATTCAGTTATTATTTGTTTGAATTAAAAATGTAAAACATTCAGCTTAAAATCAATTATGAGATTATAAAACCACTTAAAGCGAGTAATAAGGCTTTCAAA
>NW_018397728.1:7543-7695 GCF_002168275.2 Theobroma umbraticum | reverse complement strand
ACTATAAATGGGCTTTTCTTGTCAATTAATACTTTTTTCTTTACGTTTCTCGAGGCAAACATTCAATTATAATCTATTTTAATAAAAAATATAAAGAAAATCAAATTAAAATCAATTATAAAGTTATAAAATCATTTAATGCGAGTAATAAG
>NW_018397728.1:7401-7514 GCF_002168275.2 Theobroma umbraticum | reverse complement strand
TTCTTTACCTTTTTGAGGTAAACATTTAATTATAATCTGTTTTATGAAAAAATGTAAAAAGTTTCAACTTAAAATCGATTATGAGATTAAAAAACTATTTAAAGTGAGGAATA
>NW_018397728.1:7102-7364 GCF_002168275.2 Theobroma umbraticum | reverse complement strand
ATGGACCTATTTTCCAATGGATATCTTTTTCTTCATGTTTCTGGAGGTAGAAATTCAATTATAATATGTTTTAATTAAAATGTAAAAGAATTCAACTTAAAATCAATTATAAGAATATAAAAACATTTAAAGCAAATAATATGGCTTTTGAAGGTATGGGCGACTATAAATAGACTTTTCTTGCCAATGGATATCTTTTTCTTCACGTTTTTAGAGGTAGACATTCAATTATAATCTCTTTTAATAGAAAATGTAAAAATAT
>NW_018397728.1:6638-6828 GCF_002168275.2 Theobroma umbraticum | reverse complement strand
AAGGCTTTTAAAGACGTGGGTGACTATAAATGGACTTTTATTGCCAATGAATATATTTTTCTTTACGTTTTCTAAGGTAGACATTCAATTATAATCTCTTTTAATAGAAAATGTAAAAAAATTAAACTTAAAACCAATTATGAGATTATAAAACTATTTAAAGCAAGTAATAAGGTTTTCGAAGGCATGG
>NW_018397728.1:6538-6628 GCF_002168275.2 Theobroma umbraticum | reverse complement strand
ATGGACTTTTCTTGCTAATGGATATCTTTTTCTTCATGTTTTGCGATGTAGACATTCAATTATAATCTTTTTAATAAAAAATATAAAAAC
>NW_018397728.1:6271-6528 GCF_002168275.2 Theobroma umbraticum | reverse complement strand
AAATCAATTATAAGATTATAAAAATATTTAAAGCGAATAATAAGGCTTTTGAAAGCATAGGTGACTATAAATATACTTTTTTGCCAATGGATATCTTTTTCTAAACATTTCACAAGGTAACATTCAATTGTTATCTATTTTAATCAAATATATAAAAAAATTCAACTTAAAAGCAATTATGAGATTATAAAAATATTTAAACCGAGTAATAAGGCTTTTGAAGGCATGGGTGACTATAAATGGCCTTTTCTTGCCAA
>NW_018397728.1:5767-6129 GCF_002168275.2 Theobroma umbraticum | reverse complement strand
AAATGTATAAAAATTCAACTTAAAATCCAGTATGAGATTATAAAATTATTTAAAGCGAGCAAAAAGGCTTTTCAAGGCGTGGGTGACTATAGATGGACTTTTATTGCCAATGAATATGTTTTTCTTCACGTTTCCCGAGATAGACATTCAATTATAATTTATTTTAATAAAAAATATTAAAAAATTAAACTTAAAATCAAATATGAGATTATGAAGCCATTTAAAGCGAGTAATAAGGCTTTTGAAAATATTGGTGACTGTAATGGACCTTTCCTACCAATGGATATCTTTTTCTTCACGTTTCGTGAGGTAGACATTCAATTACAATTTGTTTTAATAAAAAATATAAAAAAATTCAACTT
>NW_018397728.1:5649-5757 GCF_002168275.2 Theobroma umbraticum | reverse complement strand
ATGAGATTATAAAACCATTTAAAGCGAGTAATAAGGCTCTCGAAGGCAATGGTGATTATAAATAGATTTTTCTTGCCAATGGATATCTTCTTCTTCAAGTTTCGTGAG
>NW_018397728.1:5413-5639 GCF_002168275.2 Theobroma umbraticum | reverse complement strand
AATTATAATTTGTTTAAATAAAAAATATAAAAAAATTCAACTTAAAATCAATTATAAGAATAGAAAAACTTTTAAAGCAAATAATAATGCTTTTGAGGGCATGGGTTACTATAAATGGATTTTTTCTGTCAATGAATATGTTTTTCTTCACGTTTCCCGAGGCAGACATTCAATTGTTATCTGTTTTAATCAAAAATATGCAAAAATTTAATTTAAAATCAATTAT
>NW_018397728.1:5194-5403 GCF_002168275.2 Theobroma umbraticum | reverse complement strand
AAACATTTAAAGCAAGTAATAAGGTTTTCAAAGGCATGGGTAACTATAAATATACTTTTTTTACCAATGGATATATTTTTCTTCATGTATCCCAAGGTAGACATTCAATTATTATCTATTTTTGAGAAAAAATGTATAAAAATTCAAGTTAAAATTAATTACGAGATTCTAAAAACATTTTAAGCACGTAATAAGGCTTTTGAAGACAT
>NW_018397728.1:5072-5184 GCF_002168275.2 Theobroma umbraticum | reverse complement strand
AAATGGACTTTTCCTACCAATGAATGGTTTTTTCTTCAGGTTTTTCTAGGCAAACATTCAGTTATTATTTACTTCAATTAAAAATGAAAAAAAATTCAGCTTGAAATCAATT
>NW_018397728.1:4831-5062 GCF_002168275.2 Theobroma umbraticum | reverse complement strand
AAAACCATTTAAAGTGAGTAATAAGACTTTCAAGGGCATGGGTGACTATAAATGGGCTTTTCTTGCCAATGAATACTTTTTTCTTCACGTTTCTTGAGGTAAACATTCAATTATAATTTGTTTTAACAGAAAACATAAAAAAATTCAACCTAAAATGAAATATGAGATTATACAGCCATTTAAAGCGAGTAATAAGACTTTTGAAGGCATTGTGACTATAAATGGACTTTT
>NW_018397728.1:4531-4821 GCF_002168275.2 Theobroma umbraticum | reverse complement strand
GATATCTTTTTCTTCATGTTTTTTGAGACAGACATTCAACTATTATTTATTTTAATCAAAAATGCAAAAAAGTTCAATTTAAAATCAATTATGATATTATAAAACCAATTAAAGTGAGTAATAAGGCTTTCGAAGGCATGGGAAATTGTAAATAGACTTTTCTTACAAATGGATATATTTTTCTTCACATTTCATGAAGTAGACATTTTATTATAATCTGTTTCAATAAATAATATAAAAAATTCAGCTTAAAATCAATTATAAGATTATAAAAATATTTAAAGCAAATA
>NW_018397728.1:4309-4431 GCF_002168275.2 Theobroma umbraticum | reverse complement strand
AAAGCAAGTAATAAGGCTTTTGAAGGCATGGGTGACTATAAATATACTTTTCTTACCAATAGATATCTTTTTTTAAACATTTCACGAGGTAACATTCAATTATTATCTGTTTTAACTAAAAC
>NW_018397728.1:4112-4273 GCF_002168275.2 Theobroma umbraticum | reverse complement strand
AAGGCTTTTAAAGACGTGGGTGACTATAAATGGACTTTTATTGCCAATGAATATCTTTTTCTTCATGTTTTCTGAGGTAGACATTCAATTATAATCTCTTTTAATAGAAAATATAAAAAAATTAAACCTAAAATCAATTATGAGATTATAAAACTATTTAA
>NW_018397728.1:3951-4085 GCF_002168275.2 Theobroma umbraticum | reverse complement strand
GGGTGACTATAAATGGACTTTTCTTGCCAATGGATATCTTTTTCTTCATGTTTTGCGATGTAGACATTTAATTATAATCTTTTTAATAAAAATATAAAAAAATTTAACTTAAAATCAATTATAAGATTATAAAA
>NW_018397728.1:3676-3830 GCF_002168275.2 Theobroma umbraticum | reverse complement strand
AAACATTTCACAAGGTAGCATTCAATTATTATCTATTTTAATCAAATATTTAAAAAAATTCAACTTAAAACCAATTATGAGATTATAAAAACATTTAAACTGAGTAATAAGGCTTTTGAAGGCATGGGTGACTATAAATGGACTTTTCTTGCCA
>NW_018397728.1:3350-3492 GCF_002168275.2 Theobroma umbraticum | reverse complement strand
AAATGTATAAAAATTCAACTTAAAATCCAGTATGAGATTATAAAATTATTTAAAACGAGTAAAAATGCTTTTCAAGGCGTGGGTGACTATAGATGGACTTTTATTGTCAATGAATATGTTTTTCTTCACGTTTCTCGAGGTA
>NW_018397728.1:3149-3340 GCF_002168275.2 Theobroma umbraticum | reverse complement strand
TATAATTTATTTTAATAAAAAATATTAAAAAATTAAATTTAAAATCAAATATGAGATTATAAAGCCATTTAAAGCGAGTAATAAAGCTTTTGAAAATATTGGTGACTGTAAATGGACTTTTCCTGCCAATTGATATCTTTTTCTTCACGTTTCGTGAGGTAGACATTCAATTACAATCTGTTTTAATAAAA
>NW_018397728.1:3057-3139 GCF_002168275.2 Theobroma umbraticum | reverse complement strand
AATTTAACTTAAAATTAATTATAAAATTATAAAAAAATTTAAAACAAATAATAAGCCTTTTAAAGGCATGGGTGACTATAAA
>NW_018397728.1:2778-3047 GCF_002168275.2 Theobroma umbraticum | reverse complement strand
TTACCAATGGATATCTTTTTCTTCATTTGAGTAATAAGGCTTGTGAAGGTATGAGTGACTATAAATGGACTTTTCTTGCCAATGCATATCTTTTTCTACATGTTTCCCAAGGCAGCATTCAATTATTATCTGTTTTAATAAAATATATAAAAAAATTCAATTTAAAACAAATTATAAGATAATAAAAATATTTAAAGTAAATAATAAGGCTTTTGTAGGCATGGGTGACTATAAATGGACTTTTCTTGTCAATGGATATCTTTTTCTTC
>NW_018397728.1:2351-2443 GCF_002168275.2 Theobroma umbraticum | reverse complement strand
TCTAAAAAAATTCAACTTAAAATCAATTATAAGATTATAAAAATATTTAAAGTGAATAATAAGGTTTTTGAAGGCATGGGTGACTATAAATG
>NW_018397728.1:2223-2341 GCF_002168275.2 Theobroma umbraticum | reverse complement strand
GCCAATGGATATCTTTTTCTTCATGTTTCTTTAGGCAAACATTCAATTATTATTTATTTTAACCAAAAATATAAAAATATTTAATTTAAAATCAATTATGAGATTATAAAACTATGTA
>NW_018397728.1:1625-1788 GCF_002168275.2 Theobroma umbraticum | reverse complement strand
GCCATGTGTGACTATAAATGGACTTTTCTTGCCAAAGGATATCTTTCTTTTCATGTTTTACAAGGTAGACATTCAATTATAATCTGTTTTAACAACAAATATAAAAAAATTTAACTTATAATCAATTATAAGATTATAAATACATTTAAAGCGAGTAATAAAG
>NW_018397728.1:957-1261 GCF_002168275.2 Theobroma umbraticum | reverse complement strand
GGACTTTTTCTACCAATTGATATCTTTTTTTTCATGTTTCTCAAGGTAAACATTTAATTGTAATATGTTTAAATAAAAAATCTAAAAAAGTTCATATTACAATTAAATGTTTACCTTGAGAAACGTAAAGAAAAATACATCCATTCGCAAGAAAAGTCTATTTATAATCATTGAGAAAGATGAAAAAAAAGATAACAATTTAATTATTATTTATTTTAACCAAAAATATAAAAAAATTTAATTTAAAATTGATTATGAGATTATAAAACCATTTAAAGCGAATAATAAGGCTTTTGAAGGCATA
>NW_018397728.1:815-947 GCF_002168275.2 Theobroma umbraticum | reverse complement strand
AATGGACTTTTCTTACCAATGGATATCTTTTTCTTTATGTTTCTTGAGACAGACATTCAATTATTATTTATTTTAACAAAAAATATAAAAATATTTAATTTAAAATCAATTATGAGATTATAAAACTATGTA
>NW_018397728.1:674-793 GCF_002168275.2 Theobroma umbraticum | reverse complement strand
AGGCATGAGTAACTATAAATGGACTTTTCTTGCCAATGGATATCTTATTCTTCAAGTTTCGTGAAGTAGACATTCAATTATAATCTGTTTTAATAAAAAATATAAGAAAATTCAACTTA
>NW_018397728.1:224-577 GCF_002168275.2 Theobroma umbraticum | reverse complement strand
TTTTGAGGGCATGGGTTACTATAAATGGACTTTTTCTGCCAATGAATATCTTTTTCTCCACGTTTCTCGAGGTAAACATTCAATTGTTATCTATTTTAACCAAAAATATGCAAAAATTAAATTTAAAATCAATTATCAGATTATAAAAATATTTAAAGCAAGTAATAAGGTTTTCAAAGGTTTGGGTGACTATAAATATACTTTTCTTACCAATGGATATATTTTTCTTCACGTATCCCAAGGTAGACATTCAATTATTATCTATTTTAAGAAAAAATGTATAAAAATTGAAGTTAAAATCAATTACAAGATTCTAAAAACATTTTAGGCACGTAATAAGGCTTTTGAAGACA
>NW_018397728.1:97-214 GCF_002168275.2 Theobroma umbraticum | reverse complement strand
TAAATGGACTTTTCCTACCAATGAATGGCTTTTTCTTCAGGTTTTCCTAGGCAAACATTCAGTTATTATTTGCTTGAATTAAAAATAAAAAAAAATTCAGCTTGAAATCAATTATGA
>NW_018397728.1:0-87 GCF_002168275.2 Theobroma umbraticum | reverse complement strand
CCATTTAAAGCGAGTAATAAGGCTTTCAAGGGCATGGGTGACTATAAATGGGCTTTTCTTGCCAATGAATACCTTTTTCTTCATGTT
>NW_018397727.1:1041-1175 GCF_002168275.2 Theobroma umbraticum | reverse complement strand
ATATTACCCATTTTAAATGATTTTATTATCTCAAAATTAATTTTATGTTCAATTGTTTTTTACAATTTTGGTTTAGACAAACTATAATTGAATGTCTACCTCGAGAAAAATGAAGAAACAAGCATTCATCAACA
>NW_018397727.1:734-867 GCF_002168275.2 Theobroma umbraticum | reverse complement strand
ACAATTGATTTTAGGTTGAATTTTATACATTTCTCATTAAAATCGACTATAATTTAATGCATGCCTTGGGAAAAATGTAAAAAACCCATTTATTTGGAAGAAAAGTCCATTTATAGTCTTTCATTCCTTCAAA
>NW_018397727.1:126-305 GCF_002168275.2 Theobroma umbraticum | reverse complement strand
TATAATCTTATAATTGATTTTAAGTTGAAGTTTTTTACATTTTTAGTTAAAACAAACTATACTTGAATGGCTACCTCAAGAAACATGAAAAAAAAATAAATTCATTTTCTAGAAAAGTCTAGTTATAGTCATCCATTCCTTCAAAAACCATGTTACTCACTTTAAATGGTTTTGTAATC
>NW_018397727.1:0-116 GCF_002168275.2 Theobroma umbraticum | reverse complement strand
TTTTAAGTTCAATTTGTTTTACCTTTTTGATTAAAACAGATTTCAATTGAATGTCTACATCAAGAAACGTGAAGACAAAGGCATGCATTAGGAAGAAAAATCTATTTATAGTCTTT
>NW_018397726.1:2433-2558 GCF_002168275.2 Theobroma umbraticum | reverse complement strand
AAGGCAGGTATTCAATTATAGTCTGTTTGAACAAAAAATGTAAAACAATTCAACTTAAAATCAATTTTGATATTATAAAACCGTTTAAAGTGAGTAATAAGCTTTTTGAAGGAATGACTGACTCT
>NW_018397726.1:1955-2065 GCF_002168275.2 Theobroma umbraticum | reverse complement strand
CTTCTCAATGAGTGGCTTTTTCTACATGTTTCCTAAGGTAGACAATCACTTATTTTCTGTTTTAACAAAAAATATAAAAAAATTTAACTTAAAATCATTTATGAGATTAT
>NW_018397726.1:1654-1797 GCF_002168275.2 Theobroma umbraticum | reverse complement strand
ACTTTTCTTCTTAATGAACAGGCTTTTTTTGCACGTTTTTTAAGATAGGTATTCAATTACAATCTGTTTTAACAAAAAAATGTAAAAAAATTAAACTTAAAATCAATTATGAGAGTATAAAATCATTAAAAGTGGGTAATAAG
>NW_018397726.1:1385-1498 GCF_002168275.2 Theobroma umbraticum | reverse complement strand
CTTAAAAACAATTATGAGATTATAATACCGTTTAAAGTGAGTAATAAGCTTTTTCAAGTAATGAGTGACTCTAAATGGACTTTTCTTGTCAATAAATGCTTGTTTCTTCACGT
>NW_018397726.1:800-927 GCF_002168275.2 Theobroma umbraticum | reverse complement strand
AGCGAGTAATAAGCCTTTTGAAGGAATTGGTGACTCTAAATGGACTTTTCTTATAAATGAATACTTATTTCTATTTCTCGAGATAAACATTCAATTATAGTATGTTTTAATCAAAAATGTAAAAAAA
>NW_018397726.1:412-542 GCF_002168275.2 Theobroma umbraticum | reverse complement strand
ACATGGACTTTTCTTCTCAATGAATGACTTTTTTTGCAATTTTCTTGAGGCAGGCATTTAATTATAGTCTGTTTTGACTAAAAATATAAAAAAATTCAACTTGAAATCAATTATGAGATTATAAAACCAT
>NW_018397726.1:0-156 GCF_002168275.2 Theobroma umbraticum | reverse complement strand
GAATGGGTGACTATAAATGGACTTTTCTTCTTTATGAACAAGCTTTTTCTGCACATTTCTTCAGGCCGGTATTCAATTATAGTTTGTTTTAACAAAAAAAACAAAAAAATTCAACTTAAAATCAATTATGAGATTCTAAAACCATTAAAAGCAGGT
>NW_018397725.1:6853-6931 GCF_002168275.2 Theobroma umbraticum | reverse complement strand
CTTCAAAAGCCTTATTACTCGCTTTAAATGATTTTATGATCTCATAATTGATTTAAAGTTGAATTTTTTTACATTTTT
>NW_018397725.1:6324-6492 GCF_002168275.2 Theobroma umbraticum | reverse complement strand
ATGATTTTATAACCTCATAATTGATTTTAATTTGAATTTTTTTATAATTTTTTTTAGAACAGATTATAATCGAATGTTTGCCTTAAGAAACGTGAAGAAAATGATATTAATTGACAAGAAAAGTCCATTTATAGTCACCAATGCCTTAGAAAGCCTTATTACTCGCTT
>NW_018397725.1:6206-6314 GCF_002168275.2 Theobroma umbraticum | reverse complement strand
TATAACCTCATAATTGATTTTAATTTTAATTTTTTTATTTTTTATTAAAATAGATTATAATTGAAAGTCTACCACAAAAAACGTAAAGAAAATGATATCCATTGGTAA
>NW_018397725.1:5940-6196 GCF_002168275.2 Theobroma umbraticum | reverse complement strand
TTTATTGTCACCCATGCCTTTGAAAGCCTTATTTCTCGCTTTAAATAGTTTTGTAATCTCATAATTAGTTTTTTGTTGAAATTTTTTATTTTTTTTATTAAAACAGATTGTAATTGAATGTTTGTCTAGAGAAACGTGAAGAAAAAGATATCCACTAGCAAGAAAAGTTCATTTATAGTCACGGATACCTACAAAAGCATTATTACTCGCTTTAAACGATTTTATAACCTCATAATTGATTTTAATTTGAATCTTT
>NW_018397725.1:5423-5735 GCF_002168275.2 Theobroma umbraticum | reverse complement strand
GCCTTATTACTTGCTTTAAATAATTTTATAACCTCATAATTGATTTTAATTTGAGTCTTTTTATATTTTTGATAAAAACAGATTATAATTGAATGTCTACCTCGAGAAATGAGAAAAGATAGATATCCATTGGTAAGAAAAGTCCATTTATAGTCATCCACACTTTCGAAAGCCTTATTACTCATTTTATATGATTTTATAATCTCATAATGGATTTTAATTTAAATTTAAATTTTTTTATATTTTTTATTAAATTAGATTATAATAGAATGTGTACCTCAAGAAATAAGAAGAAATAGATATCCATTGGCA
>NW_018397725.1:5308-5413 GCF_002168275.2 Theobroma umbraticum | reverse complement strand
ATTTATAGTCATCCATGCCTTCGGAAGCCTTATTACTCGGCTTAAATGTGTTTATAGCCTCATTATTGATTTTAAGTTAATTTTTTTTATATTTTTTATTAAAAC
>NW_018397725.1:5174-5298 GCF_002168275.2 Theobroma umbraticum | reverse complement strand
TAAATGTTTACCTTGAGAAACGTAAAGACAAAGATATTCATTGACAAGAAAAGTTCATTCATAGTCGCCCACGCCTTTGAAAGCATCATTACTCGCTTTAAATGATTTTATAATCTCATAATTG
>NW_018397725.1:5053-5164 GCF_002168275.2 Theobroma umbraticum | reverse complement strand
GAATTTTTTTATATTTTTTATTAAAATAGATTGTAATTGAATGTTTGCCTCGACAAACGTCAAGAAAAAGATATCCATTGGTAAGAAAAGTCCATTTATAGTCACCTAAGC
>NW_018397725.1:4897-5043 GCF_002168275.2 Theobroma umbraticum | reverse complement strand
CTTATTACTCGCTTTAAATGATTTTATAACCTCATAATTGATTTTAATTGAAATTTTTTAATAATTTCTTTTAAAATAGATTATAATTATATATCTGCCTCGAGAAATATGAAGAAAAAGATATCCAATAGCAAGAAAAGTCCATT
>NW_018397725.1:4440-4794 GCF_002168275.2 Theobroma umbraticum | reverse complement strand
TGATTTTAATTTGAATTTTTTTATAATTTTCTTTAAAACAGATTATAATTGAATGTTTGCCTTGAGAAACGTTAAGAAAAAGATATCGATTGGTAAGAAAAGTCCATTTATAGTCACCCATGTCTTCAAAAGCGTTATTACTCACTTTAAATGATTTTATAACCTCATAATAGATTTTAATTTAACTTTTTTTATATTTTTATTAAAACAGATTATAATTGAATGCCTGCCTTAAGAAACACGAAGAAAAAGATTTTCAGTGGCAAGAAAAGTCCATTTATAGCCACCTATGCCTTCGAAAGCCTTATTACTAGCTTTAAATGATTTTATAACCTCATAATTAATTTTAATTTA
>NW_018397725.1:4328-4430 GCF_002168275.2 Theobroma umbraticum | reverse complement strand
TATTTTTTATTAAAATAAATTATAATTGAATGTCTACCTCAAAAAACGTGAAGAAAAAGATATCAATTGACAAGAAAAGTCCATTTATAGTCACCCATGACT
>NW_018397725.1:4212-4305 GCF_002168275.2 Theobroma umbraticum | reverse complement strand
AAATGCTTTTTTAATCTCATAATTAGTTTTAAGTTGAACTTTTTTATATTTGTTTTAAAACAGATAATAATTGAATGTCTGCCTCAAAAAACA
>NW_018397725.1:4067-4202 GCF_002168275.2 Theobroma umbraticum | reverse complement strand
GATATCCATTGACAAGAGAAGTCCATTAAAAATCACCCATGCCTTCAAAAGCCTTATTACAGGGTTTAAATAATTTTATAACCTCATAATTGATTCTAATTTGAATTTTTTTATAATTTTTATTAAAACAGATTA
>NW_018397725.1:3490-3665 GCF_002168275.2 Theobroma umbraticum | reverse complement strand
TAACCTCATAATTGATTTTAATTTGAATTTTTTTATAATTTTTATTAAAACAGAATATAATTGAATGTCTGCCTTAAGAAACGTGAAGAAATTATATCCATTAGCAAGAAAAGTCTATTTATAGTCACCCATGCCTTAAAAAGTCTTATTACTCGCTTTAAATGATTTTATAACC
>NW_018397725.1:3141-3480 GCF_002168275.2 Theobroma umbraticum | reverse complement strand
TTTTAATTTGAATTTTTTTATTTTTTTATTAAAACATATTATAATATAATGTCTACCTCAAAAAACGTAAAGAAAATGATATCCATTGACAAGAGAAGTCCATTTATTGTCACCCATGCCTTCAAAATTCTTTCTGTTCACTTTAAATAGTTTTGCAATCGCATAATTAGTTTTAAGTTGAATTTTTTTATATATTTTATTCAAACATATTATAATTGAATGTTTGTCTCCAGAAACATGAAGAAAAAGATATCTACTAGTAAGAAAAGTCCATTTATAGTAACGGATACCTTCAAAAGCCTTATTACTCGCTTTAAATGATTTTATAACCTTATAATT
>NW_018397725.1:2817-3028 GCF_002168275.2 Theobroma umbraticum | reverse complement strand
ATAAATTATAATTGAATGTCTACCTCGAGAAACATGAAGAAAAAGATATTCATTTCAAAGAAAAGTCCATTTATAGTCATTCACGCCTTCGAAAGCCTTATTACTCGATTTAAATGGTTTTATGATCTCATAATTGATTTAAAGTTGAATTTTTTTGCATTTTTATTAACACAGATTATAGTTGAATGTCTACCTCAGCAAACATGAAAAA
>NW_018397725.1:996-2706 GCF_002168275.2 Theobroma umbraticum | reverse complement strand
TTTATAACCTCATAATTGATTTTAATTTAAATTTTTTAATATTTTTTATTAAAACAAATTATAATTGAATGTCTGCCTCTAGAAACGTGAAGAAGAAGATATCAATTGGCAAGAAAAGTCTATTTATAGTCACCCATGCCTTCGAAAGCCTTATTACTCCCTTTAAATGCTTTTTTAATCTCATAATTAGTTTGAAGTTGAACTTTTTTATATTTTTATTAAAACGATTATAATTGAATGTCTGTCTCAAAAAACGTAAAGAAAATTATATCCATTGGCCAGAAAAGTTCATTTATAATCACCCATACCTTCAAAAGCCTTATTACTCGGTTTAAATGATTTTATAACCTCAAAATTAATTTTAATTTAAATTGTTTTATAATTTTTGTTAAAACAGATTATAATTGAATGTCTGCCTTGAGAAACGTAAAGAAAATGATATCCATTGGCAAGAAAAGTCCATATATAGTCACCAATGCCTTAAAAAGCTTTATTACTCGCTTTAAATGTATTTACAACCTCATAATTGATTTTAATTTGAATTTTTTTATTTTTTTATTAAAACTGATTATAATTGAATGTCTGCCTCAAAAAACGTAAAGAAAATGATATCCATTGGCAAGAGAAGTCCAATTGTTGTCACCCATGCCTTTGAAAGCCTTATTACTTGCTTTAAATAGTTTTGTAATCTTATAATTAGTTTTTAGTTGAACTTTTTTATATTTTTTAT
This sequence comes from Theobroma umbraticum, assembly GCF_002168275.2. Taxonomy (NCBI): domain Eukaryota; kingdom Viridiplantae; phylum Streptophyta; class Magnoliopsida; order Malvales; family Malvaceae; genus Theobroma; species Theobroma umbraticum. The sequence continues at coordinate 1,976 of NW_018397725.1, read as the reverse complement.
TAAAATAAATTGTAATTGAATGTTTGTCTCGAGAAACGTGAAAGAAAAGATATCCACTTGTAAGACAAGTGCATTTATAGTCACGGATACCTTCAAAAGCCTTATTACTCGATTTAAATGATTTGATAACCTCATAATTGATTTTAATTTGAATCTTTTAATATTTTTATGAAAACATATTATAATTGAATGTCTACCTTGAGAAACATGAGGGAAAAGATATCGATTGACAAGAAAAGTCTATTTATAGTCACCCATGCCTTCGAAAGCCTTATTACTTGCTTTAAATGATTTTATAACCTCATAATTGAATTTAATTGAGTTTTTTTATATTTTTTATAAAAACAGATTATAATTGAATGTCTGCCTTGAGAAACATGAAGAGATAGATATCCATTTGCAAGAAAAGTCCATTTATAGTCATCCATGCTTTCGAAAGCCTTATTACTCGCTTTAAATGATTTTATAATCTCATAATTGATTTTAATTTAAATTTTTTTATTAAATCAAATTATAATATAATGTCTACCTTGAGAAATGACAAGAAATAGATATCTATTGGTAAGAAAAGTCTATATATAGTCATCCATGCCTTCGAAACCCTTATTACTCGGCTTAAATGTTTTTATAGCCTCATTATTGATTTTAATTTGAATTTTTTAATAATTTTTGTTTAAAAAGATTATAATTGAATGTCTACCTCGAGAAACATGAAGAAAAAGATATCCATTAGCAAGAAAAGTCCATTTATAGTCACCCATGCCTTAGAAAACCTTATTACTCGCTTTAAATGATTTTATAACCTTATAATTAATTTAAATTTAAATTTTTTTATAATTTTGTGTAAAACAGATTATAATTAAATGTTTGCTGAGAGAAACGTGAAGAAAAAGATATCTATTAGCAAGAAAAGTCCATTTATTGTCATCCATGCCTTCAAAAGCCTTATTACTCGCTTTAAATGGTTTTATGATCTTATA
>NW_018397725.1:707-986 GCF_002168275.2 Theobroma umbraticum | reverse complement strand
AGTTGAATTTTTTTACATTTTTATTAACACAGATTATAGTTGAATGTCGACCTTAGCAAACATAATGAAAAAGATATTCATTGGCAAGAATAGTCCATTTATAGTCATCCAGTCCTTCGAAAGCCTTATTAGTCACTTAAAATGATTTTATAACCTCGTAATTGATTTTAATTTTGATTTTTTTATATTTTTTATTAAAAAAATTATAATTGAATATCTACCTCTAGAAACGTGAAGAAAAATATATCCATTGGCAAGAAAAGTCCATTTATAGTCACC
>NW_018397725.1:160-671 GCF_002168275.2 Theobroma umbraticum | reverse complement strand
TTTTATAATCTCATAATTGATTTTAATTTGAATGTTTTTATATTTTTTATTAAATTGGATTATAATAGAATGTCTACCTCAAGAAACGAGAAGAAATAGATCTCCATTGGCAAGAAAAGTCCATTTATAGTCATCCATGCCTTCGGAAGCCTTATTACTCGGCTTAAATGTTTTTATAGCCTCATAATTGATTTTTAGTTAAATTTTTTAATATTTTTTATTAAAACAGATTATAATTAAATGTTTACCTCGAGAAACGTAAAGACAAAGATATTTATTGACAAGAAAAGTCCATTCATAGTTACCCATGCCTTCGAAAGCATCATTACTCGCTTTAAATGATTTTATAATCTGATAATTGATTTTAATTTGAATTTTTTTATATTTTTATTTAAAACATATTATAATTGAATGTCTGTCTTGAGAAACGTCAAGAAAAAGATATTCTTTGACAAGAAAAGTCCATTTATAGTCACCTAAACCTTCGAAAGCATTATTACTCGCTTTAAAT
>NW_018397725.1:0-150 GCF_002168275.2 Theobroma umbraticum | reverse complement strand
CCTCATAATTGATTTTTATTTAAATTTTTTAATAATTTTTGTTAAAAAAGAGTATAATTGTATATCTCCCTTGAGAAACATGAAGAAAAAGATTTTCATTAGCAAGAAAAGTCCATTTATAGTCACCCATGCCTTAGAAAGCCTTATTAC
>NW_018397724.1:14703-14879 GCF_002168275.2 Theobroma umbraticum | reverse complement strand
AGGTAGACATTCAATTCTAGTCTGTTTTAACCAAAAATGTAAAAATATTCAACTAAAAAATAATTATTAGTTTATGAAACCATTTAAACCAAGTAATAACCCTTTTGAAAGCTTGAGTTTGCTTTACATTCCCTAAGGCAGACATTCAATTATAGCCTTTCTTAACTAAAAATGTT
>NW_018397724.1:14237-14392 GCF_002168275.2 Theobroma umbraticum | reverse complement strand
CTTTTGAAGGAATAAGTGACTATAAATGGACTTTTCTTGCTAATGAATACCTTTTTCTTCACGTTTCGTAAAACAGATATTCAATTATAATCAGTTCTAACCAAAAACGTTAAAAAATTCAACCTAAAATCAATTATGAGATTATAAAACCATTT
>NW_018397724.1:14070-14227 GCF_002168275.2 Theobroma umbraticum | reverse complement strand
ATAAGGCTTTTGAAGGAATGGCTGACTGTAAATGGACTTTTCTTGCCAATGAAAGACCTTTTCTTCACATTTCTCGAGCTAAACATTCAATTATAATATGTTTTAACTAAAAACCTGCAAAGAATTCAAATTTAAATCAATTTTGAGAATATAAAAC
>NW_018397724.1:13930-14060 GCF_002168275.2 Theobroma umbraticum | reverse complement strand
GAGTAATAAGGCTTTTAAAGGGATGGGTGGCTATAAATGGGCTTTTGTTACCAACGAATGCCTTTTCCCTCACCTTTCTCATGTTAGACATTTAATTATAATCTATTTTAACCAAAAATGTAAATAAATT
>NW_018397724.1:13809-13920 GCF_002168275.2 Theobroma umbraticum | reverse complement strand
ATCAATTTTGAGATTGTAAAACCATATAAAGTGAGTAATAAGGCTTTTGAGGTAATGGGTGACTCTAAATAGACTTCTCTTGCCAATGAATACCTTTTTATTGACATTTCT
>NW_018397724.1:13592-13709 GCF_002168275.2 Theobroma umbraticum | reverse complement strand
ATTTAAAGTGAGTAATAAGGCTTTTAAAGGGATGGGTGGCTATAAATGGGCTTTGGTTACCAACGAATGCCTTTTCCCTCACCTTTCTCATGCTAGACATTTAATTATAATCTATTT
>NW_018397724.1:13480-13582 GCF_002168275.2 Theobroma umbraticum | reverse complement strand
TGTAAATAAATTTGAACTTAAAATCAGTTTTGAGATTGTAAAACCATATAAAGTGAGTAATAAGGCTTTTCAGGCAAAAGGTGACTCTAAATAGACTTCTCT
>NW_018397724.1:13368-13470 GCF_002168275.2 Theobroma umbraticum | reverse complement strand
TACCTTTTTATTGACATTTCTCGAGGTACACAGTCAATTATAATCTGTTTTAACTAAAAATGTAAAAAAATCTAACTTAAAATCAATTATGAGATTATAAAA
>NW_018397724.1:13176-13358 GCF_002168275.2 Theobroma umbraticum | reverse complement strand
CAAGTATTAAGGCTTTTGAAGGAATGAGTGACTATAAATGCACTTTTCTTGCCAATGAACATCTTTTTCTTTGAGTTCCTTGAGATTGACATTCAATTATAGTCTGTTTTAACTAAAAATGTAAAAACATTCAACCTAAAATCAATTATAACATTATAAAACTATTTAAAGTGAGTAATAAG
>NW_018397724.1:12873-13019 GCF_002168275.2 Theobroma umbraticum | reverse complement strand
GTAGACATTCAATTGTACTCTATTTTAATCAAAAATTTAAAATAATTCAACTTAGAATCGATTATGGGATTATAAAACTTTTTACAGCGAGTAAAAAGGCTTTTGAAGGAATGGATGACTATAAATGGACTTTTTTTGCCAATAAA
>NW_018397724.1:12755-12863 GCF_002168275.2 Theobroma umbraticum | reverse complement strand
TTCATGTTTCTCGAAGTAGACATCCAATTATAATCTGTTTTAACGAAAACTGTAAAAATATTCAACTTAAATTCAATTATGACACTATAAAACAATTTAAAGTGAGTA
>NW_018397724.1:12630-12745 GCF_002168275.2 Theobroma umbraticum | reverse complement strand
TGAATGTACGGGTGTCTATAAATGGACTTTTCTTGCCAATGAATGCTTTTTTAATCATGTTTCTAGAGGGAGACATTCAATTCTAGTTTATTTTAACCTAAAATGTAAAAATATT
>NW_018397724.1:12472-12620 GCF_002168275.2 Theobroma umbraticum | reverse complement strand
ATAATTATTAGTTTATGAAACCATTTAAGCCATGCAATAAGGCTTTCAAATGGCTTGAGTGATTATAAATGGACTTTTTGTGCCAATGGTTGGTTTTTGCTTCTCGTTCCCCAAGGCAGACATTCAATTATAGCTTTTCTTAACCAAA
>NW_018397724.1:12291-12372 GCF_002168275.2 Theobroma umbraticum | reverse complement strand
AATAAGGCTTTTGAAGGAATGGGTGACTGTAAATGGACTTTTCTTACCAATGAAAGACCTTTTCTTCACATTTCTTGAGGT
>NW_018397724.1:11704-12281 GCF_002168275.2 Theobroma umbraticum | reverse complement strand
TTATAATCTGTTTTAACCAAAAACCTGCAAAGAATTCAAATTTAAATCAATTTTGAGAATATAAAACCATTTAAGTGAGTGATCAGGCTTTTAAAGGAATAGGTGACTATGAATGGGCTTTTGTTACCAACGAATGCCTTTTTCCTCATGTTTCTCATGCTAGACATTTAATTATAATCAATTTTAACCAAAAATATAAATAAATTTAAAATTGTAAAACCATTTAAAGTGAGCAATAAGGCTTTTGAGATAATGGGTGACTATAAATAAGCTTTTCTTGCCAATGAATGCCTTTCTCTAGACATTTCTCGAGGTATACAGTCAATTATTATCTGTTTTAACTAAAAATGTAAAAAAATTCAACTTAAAATCAATTATGAGATTATAAAACTTTTTACAGCAAGTATTAAGGCTTTTGAAGGAATGAGAGACTATAAATGTACTTTTCTTGCCAATGAACACCTTTTTCTTTATGTTCCTTGAGATTGACATTCAATTATAGTCTGTTTCAACTAAAAATGTAAAAACATTCAACCTAAAATCAATTATGACATTACAAAACCATTTAAAGTGAGTA
>NW_018397724.1:10650-11579 GCF_002168275.2 Theobroma umbraticum | reverse complement strand
TTATGAGATTATAAAACCTTTTACAGCGAGTAATAAGGCTTTTGAAAAAATGGATGACTATAAATGGACTTTTTTTGCCAATAAATATCCTTTTCTTCATGTTTCTCGAGGTAGACATCCAATTATTATCTGTTTTAACCAAAACTATAAACAAATTCAACTTAAAATCAAATATGACACTATAGAACCATTTAAAGTGAGTGATAAGGCTTTTGAATATATGGGTGTCTATAAATGGACTTTTCTTTCCAATGAATGCTTTTTTAATCATATTTCTTGAGGTAGACATTCAATTCTAGTCTTTTTTAACCAAAAATGTAAAAATATTCAACTTAAAAATAATTATTAGTTTATGAAACCATTTAAGCCATGTAATAAGGCTTTCGAAGGCTTGAGTGACTATAAATGGACTTTTTGTGCCAATGGTTGGCTTTTGCTTCTCGTTCCCCGAGGCAGACATTCAATTATAGCTTTTCTTAACTAAAAATGTAAAAAAAATCAACTTAAAATCAATTTTGAGATTATAAAACTATTTAAAGTGAGTAATAAGCCTTTTGATGGAATGGGTAACTATAAATGGACTTTTCTTGCCAATGAATACCTTTTTCTTCATGTTTCCCAAGGCCGATATTCAATTATAATCTGTTCTAACCAAAAACTTAAAAAAATTCAACCTAAAATCAATTATGAGATTACAAAATCATTTACAGTGAGTAATAAGGTTTTTGAAGAAATGGGTGGCTATAAATAGACTTTTCTTGCCAATGAATATCCTTTTCTTCATGTTTCTTGAGGTAGACATCCAATTATAATTTGTTTTAACCAAAAATGTAAAAATATTCAACTTAAAATCAATTATGATATTAAAAAACCATTTAAAGTAAGTAATAAGACTTTTAAAGGTATAGGTGACTATAAATGGACTTTTC
>NW_018397724.1:10444-10640 GCF_002168275.2 Theobroma umbraticum | reverse complement strand
ATGCTTTTTTCTACATGTTTCTTAAGGTAGATATACAATTCTAGTCTGTTTGAACCAAAAATGTAAAAATAGGCAACTTAAAAAATATTATTAGTTAATGAAACCATTTAAATTGGTAATAAGGCTTTCAAAGGCTTGAGTGACTATAAATGAACTTTTCATGCCAAATGGTTGGCTTTGGTTCACGTTTCCCAAG
>NW_018397724.1:10050-10189 GCF_002168275.2 Theobroma umbraticum | reverse complement strand
TTTTGAAGGAATGGGTGACTATAAATAGACTTTTCTTGCCAATGAATACCATTTTCTTCATGTTTCCTATGGTAGATATTCAATTATAATCTATTCTAACTAAAAATGTCAAAAAATTCAACCTAAAATCAATTATGAG
>NW_018397724.1:9668-9786 GCF_002168275.2 Theobroma umbraticum | reverse complement strand
GATATTTAATGATAATCTGTTTTAACCAACAATGTAAATAAATTTGAACTTAAAGTCAATGTTTAGATTGGAAAACCATTTAAAGTGAGAAATAAGGCTTTTGAAGCAATGAGTGACT
>NW_018397724.1:9429-9645 GCF_002168275.2 Theobroma umbraticum | reverse complement strand
GAAAGACCTTTTCTTCATGTTTCTCAAGGTAGACAATCAATTATAATCTGTTTTCACTAAAAACATACAAAGAATTCAAATTTAAAACAATTTTGAGACTATAAAACCATTTAAAGTGAGTAATAAGGCTTTTAAAGGCATTGGTGACTATAAATGAGCTTTTCTTACCAACAAATGCCTTTTTCTTCATGTTTCTCAAGCTAGACATTCAATTAT
>NW_018397724.1:9183-9419 GCF_002168275.2 Theobroma umbraticum | reverse complement strand
AACTAAAAATGTAAATAAATTTGAACTTAAAATTAATTTTGAGATTGTAAAACGATTTAAAGTGAACAATAAGACTTTTGAAGCAATGGTTGACTATAAATAGACTTTTCTTGCCAATGAATGCCTTTTTCTTAACATTTCTCGAAGTAGACATTCAATTATAATCTGTTTTAACTAAATATGTAAAAGAATTCAATTCAAAATCAATTATGAGATTATAAAACCTTTTACAGCGA
>NW_018397724.1:8901-9173 GCF_002168275.2 Theobroma umbraticum | reverse complement strand
TTTTGAAGGAATGGGTGACTATAAATAGACTTTTCTAGCCAATGAATATCCTTTTCTTCATGTTTCTTAAGGTAGACATACAATTATAATCTGTTTTAACCAAAACTGAAAAACAATTCAATATAAAATCATTTATGACACTAAAAAATCATTTAAAGCGAGTAATAAGGCTTTTGAATGTATGGGTGACTGTAAATGGGCTTTTCTTGCCAATGAATGCTTTTTTCATCATGTTTCTTGAGGTGAACATTCAATTCTAGTCTGTTTTAACC
>NW_018397724.1:8669-8891 GCF_002168275.2 Theobroma umbraticum | reverse complement strand
AAATATTCAACTTAAAAATAATTATTGGTTTATGAAACCGTTTAAGCCATGTAATAAGGCTTTTGAAGGCTTAAGTGACTATAAATGGACTTTTTGTGTCAATGGTTGCTTTTACATCCCCAAGGCAGACATACAATTATAGCGTTTCTTAACAAAAAATGTAAAAGAATCCAACTTAAAATCAATCTTGAGATTATAAAACCATTTAAAGTGAGTAATAAG
>NW_018397724.1:8505-8659 GCF_002168275.2 Theobroma umbraticum | reverse complement strand
GAATGGGTGACTATAAATGAACTTTTCTTGCCAATGAATACCTTCTTCTTCATGTTTCCCAAGGCAGATTCAATTACATTTTTCTCTAACCAAAAACGTCAAAAAATTCAACCTAAAATCAATTATGAGATTCTAAAATCATATAAAGTGAGTA
>NW_018397724.1:8004-8379 GCF_002168275.2 Theobroma umbraticum | reverse complement strand
AATTCAAATTTAAATCAATTTTGAGATTATAAAACCATTTAAAGTGAGCAATGAGGCTTTTGAAGGAATGGGTGACTATAAATAGACTTTTCTTGTGAATGAATGCTTTTTTCTTTATGTTTTTCAAGGTAAACATTCAATTAGAGTCTATTTTAACTAAAAATATAAAAAAGTTCAACTTAAAATCAATTATTAGTTTATAAAACCATTTGAAGCAAGTAATGAGGCTTTTAAAGATATGGGTGACTATAAATGGACTTTTCTTGTCAATAAATGCCTTTTCCTTCATGTTTCTCAAGATAGACACTTAGTTCTAGTCTATTTTAACCCAAAATGTACAAAGAATTCAAATTTAAATCAATTTTGAGATTATAA
>NW_018397724.1:7270-7723 GCF_002168275.2 Theobroma umbraticum | reverse complement strand
TTTGAGATTATAAAGCCATTTAAAGTGAGTAATAAGGCTTTTGAAGGAACAAGTAACTACAAATGGACTATTCTTACCAATGAATACCTTTTTCTTTATGTTTCTTGAGGTAGACATTCAACTCTAAGATGTTTTAATAAAAAATGTACAAAGAATTCAAATTTAAATCAATTTTGAGAATACAAAACCATTTAAAGTGAGTAATAAGGCTTTTAAAGGAATGTGTGGCTATAACTAGACTTTTCTTACCAATGAATGTCTTTTTCTTCACGTTTCTCAAGTTAGACATTTAATTATAATATATTTTAACTAAAAATTTAAAACAATTTAAACTTAAAATCAATTATGAGATTATAAAACAATTTAAATTGAGTAATAAAGCTTTTGAAGGAATGGCTGACTATAAATGGACTTCTCTTGCCAATGAACATTTTTCTTCACCTTTCTTGATGT
>NW_018397724.1:7150-7260 GCF_002168275.2 Theobroma umbraticum | reverse complement strand
TTATAATCTATTTTAACCAAAAATGTAAAAAGAATTCAAATTTAAAAGAATTCAAATTAAATGAATTTTGAGATTATAAAACCATTTAAAGTGAGTAATAAGGCTTTTGA
>NW_018397724.1:6860-7050 GCF_002168275.2 Theobroma umbraticum | reverse complement strand
CTTATTACTCACTTTAAATGGTTTTATAATCGCATAATTGATTTTAAGTTCAATTTTTTTTACATTTTTTGTTATAACATATTATAATTGAATGTCAAGCTTGAGAAATGTGAAGAAAAATGCATTCATTAGGAAGATAAGTCCAATTATAGTCACCCATTCCTTTAAAAGCCTTGTTACTCACATTAAA
>NW_018397724.1:6252-6512 GCF_002168275.2 Theobroma umbraticum | reverse complement strand
TCACTTTAAATGGTTTTATAATCTCAAAATTGATTTAAATTTGAAATCTTTGAATATTTTTAGTTAAAACAGATTATAATTGAATGTCAACCTCAAGAAACGAGAAGAAAAGGTCTTTCATTGGCAAGAAAAGTCTATTTATAGTCACTCATTGCTTCAAAAGCCTTATTTCACACTTTAAATGGTTTTCCAATCTAAAAATTAATTTTAAGTTCAAATTTATTTACATTGTTGGTTAAAACAGATTATCATTAAATATC
>NW_018397724.1:5931-6030 GCF_002168275.2 Theobroma umbraticum | reverse complement strand
TAGCAAGAAAAGTCCATTTATAGTCGCCCATTCCTTTAAAAGCTTTATTACTCACTTTAAATAGTTTGTAATCTCATAATTGATTTTAGGTTGAATTTT
>NW_018397724.1:5825-5921 GCF_002168275.2 Theobroma umbraticum | reverse complement strand
TAGTTAGAACAGATTATAATTGAATATCTACCTTGGAAAACATGAAGAAATGGTATTCATTGGCAAGAAAAGTCTATTTATAGTCACCCATTCCTT
>NW_018397724.1:5635-5798 GCF_002168275.2 Theobroma umbraticum | reverse complement strand
GTTTTATAATCTCAAAATTGATTTTAAGTTGAATTTTTTTGTATTTTTGGTTAAGAAAGTCTATAATTGAATGTCTGCCTTAGGGAACGTGAACCAAAGCCAACCATTTGGCACGAAAAGTTCATTTATAGTCACTCAAGCCTTCGAAAGCCTTATTACCAAG
>NW_018397724.1:5422-5625 GCF_002168275.2 Theobroma umbraticum | reverse complement strand
TCATAAACTAATAATTGTTTTTAAGTTGACTATTTTTACATTTTTGGTTCAAATAGACTAGAATTGTATATCTACCTCAAGAAACATGAAGAAAAAAGCACTCATTAGCAAGACAAGTCCATTTATAGTCACCTATACCTTCAAAAGTCTTATTACTCGCTTTAAATGGTTTTTTAATGTCATAATTGATTTTAAGTTGAATG
>NW_018397724.1:5205-5412 GCF_002168275.2 Theobroma umbraticum | reverse complement strand
TTTGATTAAAACAAATTATAATTGGATGTCTACCTCAAGAAACATGAAGAACAGGATATTCATTGGCAAGAAAAGTCTATTCATAGCCACCCATTTCTTCAAAAGCCTTATTACTCACTGTAAATAATTTTGTAATCTCATAATTTATTTTAGGTTGAATTTTTTTATGTTTTCGGTTAGAACATATTATAATTAAATATCGGCCTT
>NW_018397724.1:4868-4966 GCF_002168275.2 Theobroma umbraticum | reverse complement strand
ACTCATTCCTTCAAAAGGCTTATTACTCACTTTAAATGATTTTATAATCTCAAAGTTGATTTTTTCTAGTTAATAAAAGCTATAATTGAATGTCTGCC
>NW_018397724.1:4687-4858 GCF_002168275.2 Theobroma umbraticum | reverse complement strand
GAATGTCTACCTCAAGAAACATGATTAAAAAAGCATTCATTGGCAAGAAAAGTCCATTTATAGACACCTATACATTCAAAAGCCTTATCACTCACTTTAAATGGTTCTGTAATCTCAAAATTGATTGAAATTTGAATTGTTTGTACATTTTTGGTTAAAAAAGATTATAAT
>NW_018397724.1:4396-4526 GCF_002168275.2 Theobroma umbraticum | reverse complement strand
TTTTTTACATTTTTGGTTAAAATATATTATAATTGAATGTCTAGCTTGAGAAACATGAAGAAAAAGGCAGTCATTGGCAAGAAAAGTCTAATTATAGTCACCTATTCTTTTAAAAGCCTTGTTACTCACT
>NW_018397724.1:4321-4386 GCF_002168275.2 Theobroma umbraticum | reverse complement strand
TTATAATCTCAAAATTGATTTAAATTTGTATTCTTTGTACCCTTTTGGTTAAAACAAACTGAATT
>NW_018397724.1:4198-4311 GCF_002168275.2 Theobroma umbraticum | reverse complement strand
CTTGAGAAACATGAAGAAAAAAAATTTCATTGGAAAGAAAAGTCCTTTTATAGTCACCTATACCTTCAAAAACCTCATTACTCGCTTTAAATGGTTTTATAATGCCATAATTG
>NW_018397724.1:3681-3790 GCF_002168275.2 Theobroma umbraticum | reverse complement strand
TTGAGAAACATGAAGAAAAAAATATTCATTGGCAAGAAAAGTCCATTTATAGTTACCAATACCTTGGAAAGCCTCATTACTAACTTTAAATAGTTTTATAATGCCATAA
>NW_018397724.1:3502-3671 GCF_002168275.2 Theobroma umbraticum | reverse complement strand
GTTGAATTTTTTTACATTTTTTGTTAAGAAAGACTATAATTGATTGTCTACCTCAATAAACATAAAGAGAAAGACATTCATTGGCAAGAAAAGTCCATTTTTAGTCACCCATACTTTCAAAAGGCCTTATTACTCGCTTTACATGGTTTTATAATGCCATAATTGATTT
>NW_018397724.1:3228-3402 GCF_002168275.2 Theobroma umbraticum | reverse complement strand
AAAATCATTTAAAGTGAGTAATAAGCCTTTTGAAGGAATGGGTGGCTATAAATGAACTTTTCTTGCCAATGAATACCTTTTTCTTCATGTTTCTGAAAGTTGATATTCAATTATAATCTGTTCTAAAAAAAACTTAAAAAAATTCAACCAAAAATCAATTATGAGATTACAAAA
>NW_018397724.1:3117-3218 GCF_002168275.2 Theobroma umbraticum | reverse complement strand
TGAATATCCCTTTCTTCATGTTTCGTGAGGTAGACATCCAATTATAATTTTAACCAAAACTGTAAAAAAATTCAACTTAAAATCAATTATGACATTATAAA
>NW_018397724.1:2732-2873 GCF_002168275.2 Theobroma umbraticum | reverse complement strand
AAATGTAAAAATAGTCAACTTAAAAACAATTATTAGTTTATGAAACCATTTAACCTAGTAATAAGGCTTTTGAAGGCTTGAGTGACTATAAATGAACTTTTTATGCCAATGGTTGGCTTTTGCTTCACGTTCCCCAAGGCA
>NW_018397724.1:2324-2440 GCF_002168275.2 Theobroma umbraticum | reverse complement strand
CTTTTCTTGCCAATGAATACCATTGTCTTCATGTTTCCTAAGGTAGATATTCAATTATAATATGTTCTAACTAAAAATGTCAAAAAATTCAACCTAAAATCAATTATGAGATTACA
>NW_018397724.1:1987-2091 GCF_002168275.2 Theobroma umbraticum | reverse complement strand
AAAGTGAGTGATAAGGCTTTTAAAGAAATGAGTGACTATAAATGGGCTTTTCTTACTAATGAATGCCTTTCTTTCATATTTCTCGAGTTAGATATTTAATGATA
>NW_018397724.1:1870-1977 GCF_002168275.2 Theobroma umbraticum | reverse complement strand
ACTAAAAATGTAAATAAATTTTGAACTTAAAATGAATTTTGAGATTGGAAAACCATTTAAAGTGAGAAATAAGGCTTTTGAAGTAATGAGTGACTATAAATAGACTT
>NW_018397724.1:1766-1860 GCF_002168275.2 Theobroma umbraticum | reverse complement strand
TGAAAGACCTTTTCTTCATGTTTATCAAGGTAGACAATCAATTATAATCTGTTTTAGTCAAAAATGTACAAAGAATTCAAATTTAAAACAATTT
>NW_018397724.1:1638-1756 GCF_002168275.2 Theobroma umbraticum | reverse complement strand
AAATCATTTAAAGTAAGTAATAAGGCTTTCAAAAGAATAGATGACTATAAATGGGCTTTTCTTACCAACGAATGCCTTTTTCTTCATGTTTCTCAAGCTAGACATTCAATTATAATCT
>NW_018397724.1:1494-1628 GCF_002168275.2 Theobroma umbraticum | reverse complement strand
AAAATGTAAATAAATTTGAACTTAAAATCAATTTTGAGATTGTAAAACGATTTAAAGTGAACAATAAGGCTTTTGAAGCTATGGGTGACTATAAATAGACTTTTCTTGCCAATGAATGCCTTTTTCTTGACATT
>NW_018397724.1:1094-1225 GCF_002168275.2 Theobroma umbraticum | reverse complement strand
TAATAAGACTTTTGAAAGAATGGGTGACTATAAATAGACTTTTCTTGTCAATGACTATCTTTTTCTTCATGTTTCTCGAGGTAGACATACAATTATAATCTGTTTTAACCAAAACTGGAAAGAAATTCAAC
>NW_018397724.1:943-1084 GCF_002168275.2 Theobroma umbraticum | reverse complement strand
TAAAAATAATTATTGGTTTATGAAACCATTTAAGCCATGTAATAAGCCTTTCGAAGGCTTGAGTGACTATAAATAGACTTTTGGTGCCAATGGTTGGCTTTTGCATTGTGTTCCCCAAGGCAGACATAAAATTATAGCGTT
>NW_018397724.1:677-770 GCF_002168275.2 Theobroma umbraticum | reverse complement strand
TTGTGAGATTCTAAAATCATATAAAGTGGGTAATAAGGCTTTTGAAGAAATGGGTGATTATAAATGGAGTTTTCTTGCCAGTGAATGCCTTTT
>NW_018397724.1:532-667 GCF_002168275.2 Theobroma umbraticum | reverse complement strand
TGGACTTTTCTTGTTAATGAATGCTTTTTTCTTTATGTTTTACAAGGTAGCCATTCAATTATAATCTGTTTTAAATAAAAGTGTAAAAAAATTCAACTTAAAATCAATTATGACATTATAAAATCATTTAAAGCA
>NW_018397724.1:94-254 GCF_002168275.2 Theobroma umbraticum | reverse complement strand
AATTATGGCATTATAAAATCATTTAAAGCAAGTAATGAGGCTTTTAAAGATATGGGTGACTATAAATGGACTTTTCTTACCAATAAATGCCTTTTTTCTTCATGTTTCTCAAGATAGACATTTAATTATAGTCTTTTTAACCAAAAATATACAAAGAATT
>NW_018397724.1:0-84 GCF_002168275.2 Theobroma umbraticum | reverse complement strand
TCAATTTTGAGATTATAAAACTATTTGAAATGAGTAATAAGGCTTTCTGAAAGTATAGGTAACTATAAATGGACTTTTCTTGCC
>NW_018397723.1:1025-1144 GCF_002168275.2 Theobroma umbraticum | reverse complement strand
AATTGATGGATTCAAGAAGATTTGGAGATTAAGATTGTAATTCTTGTATTTTTTATTCTTTTTGTTATTCTTTCTTTTCCTTGATTTGGTTGCAATGTTTAAATTTTATTTAATGATGA
>NW_018397723.1:708-818 GCF_002168275.2 Theobroma umbraticum | reverse complement strand
ATATAGGGTAGAGATACACCTATATGTCATATGAAGCCAAGATTAGAGCATAAAGTTAATGAATTTTTCATTACTTTAATTTGCATAGACATATAGTAAGCTAATTGACA
>NW_018397723.1:326-442 GCF_002168275.2 Theobroma umbraticum | reverse complement strand
AATAATTCTCTGTGGCAACGATATTGTACTTCATCATCAACAAGAAGTTTTTGGTGGCATTGCCGGGGAATTGGTTTTCAATCTTTCTTGTTAATATTAATACCAAGCATTCTTAA
>NW_018397723.1:0-114 GCF_002168275.2 Theobroma umbraticum | reverse complement strand
CCCAAGTAGATGCTTTATCTTAAAAAATTGACACCTGGGGTGTTAATGTGTTTTAGAGTTGTTTTGTGAAATGCGAAATTTGTGGAGATGGGTATTCAAGTGATTATTGTCTAG
>NW_018397722.1:1227-1370 GCF_002168275.2 Theobroma umbraticum | reverse complement strand
TCGAATGTTTTTATATTTTTGTTTAAAACAGATTATAATTGAATGTTTTCCATGGGAAACTTGAAGAAAAAGCCATTCATTGATAAGAAAAGGCATTTTATAGTCACCCAAACCTTCAAAAGTCTTATTACTCTCTTTAAATG
>NW_018397722.1:1151-1217 GCF_002168275.2 Theobroma umbraticum | reverse complement strand
CTCATAATTGATTTTAAGTTGAATTTGTTTTTATATTTTTAGTTAAAACAGATTATAATTGAATGT
>NW_018397722.1:964-1079 GCF_002168275.2 Theobroma umbraticum | reverse complement strand
AAAGCCCTATTACTCTCTTTAAAAGCTTTTATAGCCTTACAATTAATTTTAAGTGTAATTTTTTTATATTTTTGGTAAAATAGATTATAATTGAATGTTTACCTTTGGTAAAGAA
>NW_018397722.1:683-944 GCF_002168275.2 Theobroma umbraticum | reverse complement strand
AAAGTCCATTTATAATCACCCAAGCCTTCAAAAGTCTTTTGACCCCCTTTAAATAGTGTTATAGCCATAAAATTGATTTTAAGTTTAATTGTTTCACATTTTTGGTTAAAACAAATTATAATTGAATGTTTGACTTGAGAAACGTGAAGAAAAACAAATTCTTTGGCAAGAAACGCCCATTTATAACCACCCAAGCCTTCAAAAGCCTTACTACTCTCTGTAAATGGTTTTATAATCTCATAATTGATTTGAAGTTGAATT
>NW_018397722.1:299-517 GCF_002168275.2 Theobroma umbraticum | reverse complement strand
CCATTTATAGTCACCCAAGCCTTCCAAACCCTTATTACACTCTATAAATAGTTTTATAATCTCCTAATTGATTTAAAATTTAATTATTTTATATTTTTGGTTAACACAGATTATAATTGAATGTTTGCCTCGAGAAGCACAAAGAAAAACCTATTCATTGGTAAGAAAAGCTCATTTATAGTCACCCAAGCTTTAAAAGCCTTATTACTCTCTGTAAA
>NW_018397722.1:112-289 GCF_002168275.2 Theobroma umbraticum | reverse complement strand
ATCTCATAATTGATTTGAAGTTGAGTTATTTTATATTTTCGGTTAACACAAATTGTAATTGATTGTTTGCCTCAAGAAGCATGAGGAAACCCATTCACTGGCAAGAAAAGCCCCTTTATAGTCACCCAAGTCTTCAAAAGCCTAATATTACTCTCTTTAAATAGTTTTATAATCTCA
>NW_018397722.1:0-102 GCF_002168275.2 Theobroma umbraticum | reverse complement strand
TAAGTTGAATTTTTTTCTATTTTTGGTCAAAATAGATTTTAATTGAATGTTTACCTTTGAAAACATGAAGAAAACACATTCATTGGCAAGAAAAGCACATTT
>NW_018397721.1:953-1445 GCF_002168275.2 Theobroma umbraticum | reverse complement strand
AGTAATAAGCCTTTTGAAGGAATGGGTGACTCTAAATGGACTTTTCTTGCTAATGAATGCTTATTTCTACACGTTTGTTGAGGTAGACAATCAATTATAGTATTTTTTAATCAAAAATGTAAAACAATTCAACTTAAAATCAATTATTAGATTATAAAACCATATAAAGCGAGTAATAAGCTTTTTGAAGGAATGATTGACTCTAAATGTACTTTTCTTATCAATGAATGCTTGTTTATTCATATTTCTCGAGGTAGAGATTCAATTATAGTCTGTTTGAAAAAAAATGTAAAAAAATTCAACTTAAAATCAATTATGGGATTATAAAACCGTTGAAAGCGAGTAATAAGCTTTTTCAAGGAATGAGTGACTCTAAATTGACTTTTCTTCTCAATGAATGACTTTTTCTGCACGTTTCTCAAGGTAGACAATCAAGTATAGTTTGTTTTAACAAAAAATGTAAAAAAATTCAACTTAAAATTAATTATAAGA